>NW_027495608.1:0-216441 GCF_021521415.1 Bidens hawaiensis | reverse complement strand
TCATGCGGATACTCAACCCGAATCAACCGCCTCTTCCTCCTCGGCCGATCAAACATTGCCACTGAATCATCCGCCACATTCTCCTTTTTCTTAAACTTCTTCACCCCAAATTTACGTTCCTCGGGAAAACTTCCTAACCGTTTACCATCCTCATATTTCACATCCCCAACTCTTTTCACAAAACCATTCTTATTCTCACCATTATCGCTTTTCTTTCTCCTATCACCTCCTGCATCCCGTGATCCCCTATTCTCAAACTTTCTAGTTTTTAAACTGAATTTATTCCCGTTAAATCCCGCTCCTTTCAAACCGCTATGACTTGATTTAAATCCCCTTCCTCTAATCTCATCACCTTCAATTCTTTTCACACTATCATTTCTTCTCTTATAATTTCCATCTTCAAAATTTGACGCATTTTTATTATTAACAATATAATCACTTTTCCTTCTTCTATCACCTCCTGCATCCTGTGCTCCCCACTTTCTAGTTTTGAAACCGAATTTATTCCCGTTAATTCCGTTACGATTCGATTCCAATCCCCTTCCTCTATTCTCATCACCTTCACCTCTTTTCACACTATTATTTCTTCTCTTATAATCTCCATCCTTCAAATTATTATTATTATTTCCCAAAATGCCCTTTTTCTTAGAATCTAGGGTTTTAAACTTATCCCTAGACGAGCTAACGGATTTACTAACTGCAAACTTTGCTCGGTTCTTAAGATTACTATGCTTCGATCTCGTTGATTGATCCATGCTTCACTAACTCACAATCCAACAGCTATAATTAATCAAACAACGGTGATGTAGTTTAGTTAAATCAATTATATAACGAGTTTGTGTAGAATTGAAGACGAATGATATACTGACTACCTTTCGTCTTGGTGTGATTACTGCAAACGGAAGCTTAATTTCGCATTTTGGTTAGTGTTGCCGCCAAATCAATTTGGTTTCTTCACTCTGTTGTTAGCAAAGGTTACTGTATTTTGTTGCCCTGTTTCTGCCTGTTGTGAATTATTTGGGCCTGACCCAGTTCTGGCCCAATTAAGGCAAAATGGGCTTTATAAAAATCAGTGCAATTGTAGAATTATTATTTTTTATTTAAAGTGATTTATGACTTATGAGTTTGTTGGGCATGTTATGTGTTTGTGTGTAGAGGTGTATAAAATTGGTTTTTATTTCAAACCGAACTGATCTGGTCAAAACCGAATTGGTTTAAAACCCGATTTAGGAGCAAGAGAGGTCGACCTGGTTTAGTTCGGTTTTAACCGGTTTTCCTCAAACATGTCCAGTTTTAAAACCAGTTTGGTTGTTCAAAAGCGGAACCGGTACCAAAACTGGCGGTTTGGTCGGTTCATCAACCGGTTTGGGTGAAACCGGTTTTCTTGTCAAATCGATCCAGGTCGGTTTGCCATGAACCAGTCTCAAACCGGTTTTTTTACACCTCTATTTGTGTGGTGTGGTGTATACATGGTTAACTTGTTTGATAAAAGTTGGTGTAAAATTGTGTTGTTTTTTGAAAAATGTTATGCTCGTTGCTCACGTAATGAGTATTTGTTTATAGCATATACACGAACAAGCACAAATATGTGACAACACACGTACATATGAGCATGCGTGAAACATGTACATGGTATAATTTTTAAAATATAACATGTATATATCAATTTTATATCCAAATAGGTCGGTTTGATCATTGATGTTTAACGTTGTTCGTGTGTTTGTGCTTGAAGCTGACACCGGCTTGATGATGGCTTGTTATAACAAATGACGAGTCCATGAACTTTGGGCTTATATTGTATAAACAAATAGAGTGAGGACTGAGGATAAACTTAAACGCACGTAACATAATTATCTCAATTTCTATCTCTCATGTATTGTCGTCGTTTTTATCATGTTGATGGCTAGATCGCTTTGCATTAGTGGTTTGGTGCAACTAGTTTTCGGATCGGAGTTTGTTATCTACTTGATCCCTTTCGACCTTCGGTTTTATTTTGTTTCGCGTGGTTAGTTTCCATGAGACTATCTTTTTCAATCTTGTATTTAAATTTAGATGTTGCTTTTTTTATTCGGTTTGTAATTTAGTCTCGTCTTATTTACTTTATTACTTAGTAGCCTAAGTTTAAAAAAAAAAACTTTTCATTCAGAAAAACATTAAAAAATAAATAAACTTAGCATAGTCGCATAGACAACAACCAACTTTTAGTTTTATATTTACGATAGCAATACCCTTCGATTATTATTGAATGGTTTTATACCTCCAAAACAGGCAAACATTTATATTTACAAAATCAACACTAGAAATCAGAACATTCGATATTGTGGTCTATTTTACGAAATAATAAAATGGATAAATGTCGGCATATCATTAATGAATACTTATCATTAAAATATCATACTAAATTATTCTAAATGTATAATACCAAAAATTAGGTAGTTGCAAGTTTATCTACTCACATGATCGATTAGCTTTCGTGTATGGGCAAATATAAGTGGACACACGTACTCCACGAAACAACGTTAGCTTTCATCATAAATTTTCATTTATGATAAGAATAATAAACATAAATGCCTTTCTGATGCAACTCTTTTGGCCCGTCTATTAATGCAACCTATGACATTTATCTGACATTGTTTGAGATAAATTGCAACCAAATATTTCTGGACCATTCATTTCAATTCTAACATATATTCTACAATGCCACAAACATATATGCAATATCAAGCCTAGCATGTGACATTTTAATTTTAAGACCAACTATTCTAGCAAATTAGCAATACCGCATGTGAATTTCTTATTATATGAAAATGAGACCGAGATCAAAAAAATGTAAAATCACGTAAAATAAGAGAAATCGAGATCAAAAGTTGTGAAAAACAGAAATATCAAGATTAGAAGTTTAGAACTATAGATTAACGAACAACTACATGCTATAGGCATTATATTACAAGGAGAAACAGGGTGAGGCTTCTATACAACGAGTGGTGTACCCTATGTACGCGCGCGCGGGGAGGGGGGAGGGGGGTGAACAATGGACGATACCCACCCTCCACCTAAAGATGGATGATTATTGAGGATTATAAATGTTCTTATGAAACCGTTGTAGCTTGTAAGTGTGATCGCGAATCACCTGGTTCATTGGCGATAGGACTTTTTAATGATTTTATGAGTTATGAGGTTATTAAATAATGAGAAAATTCACAAAATGTTCTATTTGAAGAAAGATTCCCATGAAATGTCCCCCCACAAATCAGGTGGAATGATGTGTTCTGTCCACCCAAATCAGACGGAACGACATGTTTTGTTCACCCAAAGAAGGTGGCAAAACAAATTTTGTCCCAAATCACACGGGACTAAGTGTTTCGTTCCCAAATCGTGCGAAACAACACATTTTGTTCCCAAATCAATCGCTTTAGACGTGTTTTGAGGGGACAAAATTGGAATTCTAAATTTTAGGTGACAAAAGTGAAATATGTCTCCACTAAAGGGACATTTCAGGAATTTTCGTGTAAACTCATATTTTAATATTTAAATTAAGATAATAATTTTTTTTTCTATTATATCAGTATAGTGCGGAAACCTTTATAGTTTCTTTCTTGAACAATATAAATTGATTCAAGTTCCTAATCAACTGTAACCGAGTATGAATATTTGAGCATGGAGTGTGTGACAAAAAGGTACAAATATTGAATTTTGTCATTATTTATCACTGCTTACGTTTCAAGTGGTCACATGTTTTTTCCTTGTAATTAAATGACGTGTTTGATGTTAACACAATGAAACCCATAAAAGATCACCACGTATTAGCCTTGTTGACTAACGTGGTTTGTCGACACAAATAGTCTTGAGTTAGGTTTGTCGACAAAAATCATTCAACCATCAAAAAGATTGACAACTATTTAGGTTCATAGAAGCCAAGTCAAAGATGGCAACATTGATACATGATGATGGTAAAACCAAACCTACCAAAAGTGTTACATTTGAAAGATTAATAAACTATATAGTCAATCAAATTTCCAAATTTGGAAAAAAAACCATATAGGGTGTTTTATATTTCGTTATTGATGGAATTGATTTGAGGTATAAAGTTTGATTCACGATTTATGATTTGAAAACCCTTCCGTTAAACATTTGAAACACAAAACCGATGCAAACGCCATTAATAATCTAACCTTTATCATTATGTTTAAAATATAAAGATACGTCTATGTAAAGTATTCTCTCAATGTTTTTTTACATTTCGTGTTTCAGGTTTCCAACTAGGCGTAGCAGTTAAATTGTTGAACTGAGCAACTCAAAACCATGAACCATCCGATTCAGATCTCAAACAAGTCGACTTGCTTCCGTTTATATGATCCGCTCAGTTTCAACAATTTATTAACAACTGAATATTTAATAATCAGTTTCTATTTATATTCTCAAACAATAAATAAAACATGTATTATTTTACAACAAAACCAAAACTTACAATTGCCCCAATGATTTACAAGGCAAGTTACATGCTATGTACAAATTCATACACTCCGTGTTGTAATTTTGACCGCTCTGCTTATTTCCGCAGTAATTATTCCTCTCGGTAAATAATTCTTGTGTAAAAAACAAAACAAACACGTCAAAAATATATGTATCTGTAACTATGTAACTAGGGGTGTGACAAAACAAAACTCTGATATCTGAAACTTCAGATATCCGAATTTAAACACCCCTAATTTGTATACTAATCTGAATGATTCTGTACATACACGTGCCATGTGCCCCGCCGATGAGTCACTAGCTCTCGGCTACCTGTACATCCGGTCGTTCAACCAACTCCGATCTGATTCTGTTATTCCACAACTCGTCGTAGAACTCGTTACCTCCTCCGCTACATTGAACCTCCACCACCACTAACTTCATCGTCAACCGGAAAACCTCGATTTCTAGCACATCCTTACCATTCCGGCCGATCAGATCTAAACTCCAATCCTTTCGTTTATGAATCTTAACATCCGCGTCCTTAACAATCTCCTCAACTCTCTCGATCACCCTCTCTGGCGACTCCTCCACCGCTATCCGCTCGCTCTGTACTGACGGCACGCTACTCGTGCCGTCAAACAAGGGCGTTAAGTTTAACCCAGACGAGAAGGAAATAATATCAAACGCGTTTAACGCCTTTGATTTACCCTTCCCACGCTTCGCTACCGTTTCCAGTTCTATAGAATCTTTAAATCCTTTCCTAAACCACGGATCGGCTTTGATCTCATCGACGGTGATCCTCGTCTCAGGTTTCGTGTCCAGTAACCGCGCTAACAACCTTCGGAGATCCGAAGACATCCACTTAGGACACCGGTAGTCGCCTTTATATATCTTCTTATACATCATCATCAAATTGGCATCATTAAAGGGCAAAAATCCCGCATTCATCACAAATAAAATTATCCCACACGACCAGATATCCGCCTTCGCTCCGTCGTATCCCCTTTTGGTTAAAATCTCGGGCGAGACATACGACGGGGTGCCACATAACGTATGCAGCAACCCGTCCGCACGGATCTGATCCGTCAACGCACTCAATCCGAAATCGGAGACCTTCAGGTCTCCGTTCTCATCAATTAATATGTTTTCCGGCTTGAGATCACGATGAAAGACACCGTGTGAATGACAATACCCAATCGCAGATACCAGCTGCTGAAAGTACCGCCGGCTCTGCGATTCGGATAACCGTCCCTTGGCCACCTTAGCAAACAACTCACCACCTTTCACAAACTCCATAACAAAATATATCTTCGTCTTGGTAGCCATCACCTCGTAAAGTTTGACAATGTACGGGTGACGTAAGCGTCTCATGATATCAATTTCTCTTTTCACGTTCATCACAAGCTGCGCATTGTGTGAGATTTTATGTTTGTTGATGACTTTGATGGCCACGCTGTGGCCGGTGTTGATGTCTCTAGCGTAATACACTTTCGCAAACGCGCCACAGCCGAGGAGTCGGCCCACGTCGTATTTGCCGAATAACGAATTGGCTGATGACGATGCCATTTAAGACGACCTCTGGTGTCGGTTTCACGATCCCAGAGATCGAATTGGAATTGGAATTTGTGTTGATTGGTTAATATAATTACGGGAAGATTGAAGATGATGATCGGAGATGGTTTGGGGGGTTTTTTGATTGAATTTTGTTGGCAGACAAATTTGACGAATAATTTAGGCTGAAAATAAAATATTGTGTGGTTTGTAGCTTGCAACATATAAACGAATATAAACAGCGTGGCCTTCGCTGTTTATTGCATTTATTTTGTTTTATACGTGTTAATTATGTTTGAATATTTCACGCGGGTATGGGTATAGATCAATAATTGTTTGGTGTCTGTTTTTACTCGTTTAAAGTATACGTATTAAAGACAAAGAACATCAAATTATTAATAGGTGGACGTAAGTATATTATCTTGGTTCATTTTTAATGATTTAGTTAATCAACCAACCTACCTGCATAATAATTAGGGTGAGCAGATGTTGAGACCGGAGTGGATCGGGTAGAACCATAGAACCAAATCGAGACCAACGTATATAAACAAGGACCGGACATGTTTGCGCATTTGGGGTTTCGGTCTAACTTGGTGTAGGTTTGTTACAAGTGCAGGCTTGATAATTAACTTATTCAGATTTGTGAAATACCAATTGAAGTGGTATTCAAGAACTAGGATAGAGAAATATGATAAAAATGAATAAAACCGAACACATCAGATAACAAACATGGCTCGGTTGATAAAAAGCCAAAGATACAAAATGGTACGATCTCGCTATACTATTAGAATAACCAAACAAATCTAACAAGCAATTCCTAATTTCCAAATACAAAACAATTAAGACAACCAAGCTAAATCAAACAAATGATCAAACTACATATAGAACAGAGGAATGTCTTGGACAAGCTAGCAGTGGCACTCTGAAGTGTCGCAATAATCTGGGCGACACTTCAAGTTATGAGCTTGAGCGACACTAGAAGGTGTCGCAATTGTTTTGGCGACACCCCTAGTGTCACAGAGTTTGTCCCTGTCACCAAACAACCTCCAAAACTTGTAATTTTTTTCTCGTTAACGATTCAAATTGTATTCTAACTAATAGAGTTGGTTTCGATTGTTCGGTCTGACTTAAATTTTGAAGTATTTCAGGCACATTGAAGCACCAAATTTTTTTCAAATTGAAAGTTAAAAAACTTTCAAATTAATATACAAACACTAGTTCCATTGGTTTTATTAACGTGCATGCTGCAGCGGGTCAAACCTTAATATATAATAGTAACGTCTAAACATTCTAGTGAATTCACACATAATAAAATCAGCCTTTAGAACTCGCACGTCGATGCGGGATGGTTAACTTGTACAGTTGCGGCGTGCTAATAATAGTAACAGTGAAAATAATGAAAACAAAAAAAAGTAACCAATTTGTAGCAATGAGCTATACAAGTTCTACGACTTTCGTATAGAGATCGTAAATGAGATAATCGGAAGCATCTGGAATATTCTCTAGGACAAAGATTAAAGCGACAGAGAATAATTAGCACAACTGGTCCCACCACTTCCATGTGTCTTCTTTTCTAGTCCAACGACTCTTGCAACTTTACAATAACAACCCATGATGATTTTAGCATTGTTTTTTTAATAATTAATTAAAATATTTGGTTTTTTAGAAACAATGAATAGGGTCTAAATTTTGAAAGTCCGTTTTAAAGATTTATTATCGAATAAATTAGATGTGGCTCAATGGTAGAGCATTCACTTTATAAGTGAGAGGTATGGGTTCAAACCTTACTATCACTCGTGGCCTACAGAGTACCCAGCGTTACTTAGTTGGCCGCTCTAAAAAAAAAGATTTATATTATCGAAATTAGAGTAGTTAAAATAGCTAATTAATACAAGATATAGATAACTAAAAGACATGTAGCTGTAGGTAATAAAAACCATTAATCAAATTGAAAAGTAGAACATAAATAGCATTTGCCCTTTAATAAAAAACAACTAATCGTATTGAAAACTATGGCGACCTAAATATAAATTTGTTTGAAATTAATTACATGATTATTGATATTTTTGTATTTTGTTTTTCATAATTGGGCTAAAGCTTAAAATAGCTATAGTTGTTTATGAATTTCAGATTATTGTTCATGATCTTGTTTTAAGTTTTAACTAATCATTTAATCTCAAATCACTATGAAACCTTCTATATTTTTAATAAGACCCATATTTTAAAATGACATTAGTATTTGTCAATTCATTTAGATCATCACCATTGTAAGAGGTTAAATGCACTTCAAAATGCATCCAGTCATTCATATATCAAATTTTCATAAATTCTTAAAAACACACACACACACACACACATTTCTTTCATATCCTACATAACAGTTTTTATAACCCATAAATCTACTGAGAATTCCAATGTAAATGCTTTAAGTGATGTTCTTATCAATTGTGAACAAAACAATTTTACAACAAACCAAATTACAAAAATATTGTTATAATACATAAATTTGTTGAGGAGTTACTTGCAACACTATAAATAAGTCAAATAACAGTTTAATTAGCTTCTTAATAAGAAATTTTTATATATTGTGATTGGAATCTTATTTTGAGTGGATTTGTGTTATTCTTAACTTAATATAACCGTTATTCACCGGAAAAGAAAAGGTGCACCTTTGCTAATGATTATAGTATAAACAATAGGTTGACTTGGTGGGGGCAAATCTATAGTGGCATACAACTCACGGCAACAGGTTTCTCACTTTTGTCGGTGTGGTCATGTAAATTAGATGATCTTTATGAAAGCCGAAGGTGCATATGAAAAATAGATTTACGATGCATAAGTAAAATTGTAAATCTAAGTTAGATTTACAATTTTGTAAATCTAATTTACATCGATTTACAATTTTACATATGCATCCCTTCAGCTTTCATAAAGATCACTAAATGAAATCAGATTTTGCTAAATGAATGTCACTCGAATGACAGATACAAAGTCTAATAAACATTTATAGGTATTGTGTTCTATTCTCGGATGTAAAGAGTTGCCTTATAATAAGAAATAACAATAATTTATTCAAAAAAAAAGTTATCAACGGCCAATTGGAAAGTAAAAGTCATGCTTTTAATCCTCCAAGCTTGCTAACTCAAGTACCTCTATTATTGAACAAAAAGAAATTTAAGATTTCTACTCTTGAATCAATTAAGGTATATTCGCATGTTATTAGGACAATAAAGGTATAACGATATATTTTGACTAAAAAACCGTCCAATATAACATTCTATGAATTTAAAACTAAGGTTTAAGGGTTGACTTCAAATATTATGCTTGTAGGGGTATGGTACTAAACCCGGCTTACGACCTTAATTTATTATGTTTGCCTTATTTTATTATATGGACTAATACAATATTATTGGGCTGGGAGGGTTTTGTGGAGGTAACCCTAACTGGGCTAGGCCCATTAGGGTACCATGATGGTGGCCATGAGGATCCCTATATAAGGAGGTCTCCACCTCCTTATTAAGGGTTGTTGTTCTCAATAAGAGCCACAACCATAACCATTTTTGTGTCTGTAAACAAGAGATCCTCGAGATTTCTTAGCAGTCACCTCCACACCCCCAAAAAGCCATTGCAGATCTGAGCGGAGAAGACGATCCGAGATTTGGTTAGATCTCAAGCTACCGGAGAAGAAGATCGAGTCGTGGTTCGTTCATCTCGAAGACCGGGGAACATCGTCATGGATCAGGTCAGATTCATTTCATGCTTCTTCATTGGCGCCATCCGTGGGACCGGCAACGAGCTACCCTTCGATCTTCGTCTCGGTTCTCAGATTTGTTCATCCATTATTCTAGATCTGTGATTTTCTTTCTCCCAACAAAAATCCAGATCTGGAAGTTTACAGAAAGATGCTTCAAGATTTGTTCTATTAAAGCTCAAAAAGATCCATAGATCTAAAAGATGCTTCCAGATCTGTGCAAAAATGAAGCTGAAAAAGATCTAGATCTAGGTTATAGATCTGGATTTTAGGTTTAAAATCACAGATCTAACTTTCTCTCATCCTCAAAATGGAAGAGACATCATATACTGCGCCATCGCCATCGCGGAAAAATGTGATGGCCGCACGTGCGCCATCGCAGATCCGTACTCCGTCATCACGTGCGCTCCAGCGAACAACACTCCCGACGCCGTGCATGCGCGCCCGCGAGTCATCACTTCGCCGCCATGCATGCATGCCCGCGAGTCACCACTCCGCCGCCATGCATGCGCTCCCACGGAAACCAACATGTGGGTTGAAAGACTTCGTGCCTTTGGTTTGGCGCAGAAGACTCCACCGCCATGCATGCGCGTCCGCAAAAACCCACCATGTGGGTCGTGCCTTTGGTTTGCGCAGAAGACTTCGCCGCCATGCATGCGCGCCCGCGAATCACCACTCCGCCGCCATGCTTGCGCGCCCGCGAGTCATCACTCCGTCGCCATGCATGGCGCCAATGAAGAAGCATGAAATGAATCTGACCTGATCCATGACGATGTTCCCCGGTCTTTGAGATGAACGAACCACGACTCGATCTTCTTCTCCGGTAGCTTGAGATCTAACCAAATCTCGGATCGTTTTCTCCGCTCAGATCTGCAATGGCTTTTTGGGGGTGTGGAGGTGACTGCTAAGAAATCTCGAGGATCTCTTGTTTACAGACACAAAAATGGTTATGGTGGTGGCTCTTATTGAGAACAACAACCCTTAATAAGGAGGTGGAGACCTCCTTATATAGGGAGCCTCATGGCCACCATCATGGTACCCTAATGGGCCTAGCCCAGTTAGAGTTACCTCCACAAAACTCCCTCAGCCCAATAATATTGTATTAGTCAATATAATAAAATAAGCCAAACATAATAAATTAAGGTCGTAAGCCGGGTTTAGTACCATACCCCTACAATGCCAATATGGTCATGTGATGAAAGGTTGAAGGTTGATAGATTTAAAAGTCGGTGGTTGGTCAAATTATTTCTTTAGTTTGTTTGTGTGGGTAAAGTTAGAATACAAATGGCGAAAAATATAAGAAGTGTGGAAAGGATTTTTGATCATATAAAAAAACCTTTTAAAAGTTAATTCAAAAAAAAATGATAACTTAAAATATAAATAAAAAACTAAAAAAATAAAAAAAACTAAAAAAAGACACAATAGATCGCAGAATATAACAAAATGCCGAACAAAATATAACACAATATTGAGTAATACAACACAATTTAAAGAAAAAAAGACACAATGTCAAGGAAAAAAAACACAATCAATTATGAAAATAAACATAAAATACAATGATAAACAAAAAGACACGACGATTTTTTTCAATTACCATTGTGTTTTTTAATGAGAACGATAAAGACGGTGGAAACATTTTTGTGTTTTTACTTTTTTTTTGTTTTTTTATTATATATTGAGTTATGGTTATTTATTTATTTATTTTTAATTTTTTAGGGGTTTTTTATGTGGCTAGAAATCCTTCTCATCCTTCTCATTTTGTTCTCCTTTGTATAATAACTTGACCATGTGTTTAATAATAGTTGCAGACAGTTGCCTTCTCGTTTAACATGGGGTGATAGTCAAGGTTTAGGATTATTGACGTTTCAAGTTCAAAACTTAACTCATATGGTTTTCTCACATTGGTGAGGTTCATCCTTTATGGTATTCTTGGATAAGTCAGGTCGAGAGTGTTAAAATCAGTATAAACAATTGAGATCCTATCACATAAAGACTTACCTATATATTGAAAGTGGTTTCAAACACTGTTAAAAAATATAATTACAACTTATTTGCTGAGAAGATACAAAAAAAAATAAATAAATAAGCGATACCATCATAAAGAAGTAAACTTAATTAATAATATATAAATAAATCCAAAGATATAGTTTCATGTTGCATTTTTAAGCACCTTCATAACATTTTAAACATTTAAATTTCACCTCACTAAATGCAATTATTGTATTTATATTTATTATTTTGTTAAAACACTTGTGAAACAAATCAACTTAGAATTGTTTTTATTTGATAAATGCGAAACAACTGCAAGGGACTACAATAAACTTTGAAAAGATTTGAAATGCTTCAAGAAGAAAAAAAGTCATGTTTTACTAGGTGATTTGGATAAAAATCACTTAAGAATAATGTATCCAAATTCGTTTAGTGAGGATTAGTGCTATGGTGATGAAAACAAGTATGTATTGATTGCAAACACAAACACACGGATTTGTTATGGGGAGAAGCCCTTGATCTGGTTCGGATCGCCAACACAAAAACCCCGGGTGATGACAAATCGTCTATCACCACTTTATTAATCAAAAAAGGGTGTTACAATTGTGGAGATTATAATCAGTGGTACAATAATTCTAAGTGTGTGAGCTGTGATAGAGAGAAAACTCATGTGTGTGTGTATACCAGGTGTCCTAAAACTGATCATAATCTCAATTATATATAATAGATAATAACTCAATGGAGTTATTAATAATAAATGCTATTAACTAATTTTCCTAAAAATCCGCCTTTATCTTGAATATACTTGTAACAGCCACTTTGACCACGTGCTCCATCACTCAGGCTGCGAAATAGGTGATAGACCAGGTCTTCTAGCCGTTACACTTATTAAATATTAGCCTTCATATAAGATATAACCGTTAATAGCAGCAAATACCGAGGATCCATGATCCTGACATAGCTCTGGAACTCTTCAGAAGGATAATTAATCCAGACACGTCAATATCTTATTGACTGCAATTTAGTGGATAGACTGAGTCTTCTAACCGTTATATCTGCTAAATATAAGACCACACATGAGAACAACCGTTAGTAAATAATAAGTACTGTGGATCCTTGATCCTGACGGGATCTAGAACACACGCTAAGGATAACTGATCCAAAACATATGCCAGGATAACATATCCACAGTGTCAAATTTCTGTGCACTAACAATTGCCCCCAAAATGGCGGTTGTGATAAGATCACAGCTGTCATTTTGCCTTTGAATTCAAACTTCCTGCAAAAACATATGAGATTTGACAAGCTGGATATAATTGTCACGTATCAAATGGAGTTTCCTTGGGAACTTCCCTTCTGGCTGTATACCCTTTTTCCTGCAAATCCTGAACAACTAGTAACACCTGTGTAACCCGGGTGGATGGTCCATTTTTTGAATGGTGAAATCCGTGTTAAAGATTTTTGGTAATTACAAGTAAATCGTATCTTTTAACTATTTGTTGATTGTCTGTTATTTTGAAAGTATGTCTGATATAGCTTTAGACTTGTTGAAAGTTTTGAGAAATACTCTTTAGTAAAAAGTTTTTTTTTTTAGGATAAAATATCCTTGCAAAAATAAACCAGGATCTTAAATCCTTATAAAAATAGATTGAGAATAATGAATCCTTATATCTATGAAGATATAAACTGAAATCAAATAAGTGTAAACCGATAAACAGAAATCATACCGTAAGGTCTGGTTAGACCTAATTTACCATAAGTATTGATCCTTTTGCAATCCTTATAAAACTGAATTAAAGGATTTTGAATCCATAAGTATTGATCCTTCGGTGATCCTCAGAATCTAATTTATGATACCTGATGCAAATAATTTATGATATTATCTGGGATTAAACCCAATAAACCGGGGACAAGCCCATAAAATAAACTGGAGACAAGCCCGTGCAACTAGGGACAAGCCCAAGGATACATATGTTAACTGGGGACTCGCCCAAACCGGGATTTAGCCCAAACGTGAGTGACGTGAAAACGCCAAAACCTTAGCTAACATGAAAATGTTAGAAACCTTTGTCTTGAGATAACGTGAAAACGTTATAAACCGGTGGTATGGTACGTCTACCATAAATCGTAGGATCCTCCATATAGCCGAAGACAACGAAATTGTCAGCCACTAAGCGTGTACTGGTCCCGCTGCCCCGGACTATACGTTGGATAGCGTGCGCTCCAGGCGAGAGTGTAGAAACTCTAATTTATAAGAAAGGTGAAAACCTTTAAACCTTGGAGGATATGACCATCGGGGGTCATATCCTATCGTGGGCTAAGCCAAGGAAAATAGCAATGTACCTTAAACGTGAGGGAGAGGTGGCCAACCTCTTAGACATTGAACCTCTTATTGAAATCTGCATTGTTACTTAAAAACTTGAAAAAGATAAATGTTAAGAATACATTACCCTTAAATTATTAACAAGAATATGAAATAAATAATTGATAAGATATATATTACTAATTTTAGGATGCTTGATCCTAGGTGGATGCTTGATTTTCGAAGGATACTAGATCCTGACTAGAAAAAATACTTCTTGAGATTGATAACATTCCATGCTCTTGGTAATCTGTTGTCTTCCATGGTGAGAAAATGACATGCCATCATACACCTTCATGTTGGGGGGTTTGAAAGCGTTTCGGGATTTCCGCATCGCATATTGGTGGAGAAAATCTGGACAGCTTGTGGCTCCCTTCTGGTATTTCAGGAATTGGACGGACCACTCCTGACACACTGGATATCATATCCTTAAGCTTCTGATGTTCCCTAGCCATTGCCTGATTGATACCTGTATACTGCATAGAGCCAAGGTTAGTGTCTGAGGATATGTGATTGTAAACGTTACCTCTTGGTTGGTTGAACGTTGGCATCCCAGAAGTGTAGTTAAGATAAGAGGCATCTGCTACAGTAGCAGGTCCACCAGAGGCAATGGTCTACATGGGGATTATATCTCCTTCATGGACCTCAGAGGATCGCTGATGTTGAATTCCTGAGGATCCTTGATTCTGCCAGAAGGATCATTGAGGTTGGGAAGTGAAGAATCCTTGAGGATACAATCCAGAGGATCCTGGTTGAAGGATGGATGATCCTTGTTGAAGGAACGAGGATCCTTGAGTATGCTGACCCATGGACCCTTGTTGGAGGATATATGATCCTGGCTGAAAGAGCGAGGATCCTTGAGTTTGTTGACCCATGGACCCCTGTTGAAGGATAGATGATCATGGCTGGAAGATCGAGGATCCTTGAGTATGCTGACCCATGGACCCTAGTTGAAAGATAAATGATCCTTGCTGAAAGATCGAGGATCCTTGAGTATGCTGACCCACGGACCCTGGTTGAAATATGGATGATCCTTGCTTAAGGATCGAGGATCCTTGAGTCTGTTGAGCCACGGATCCTGGAGTAGTGAAATCCAGCACCCTAGGCATTAAGGGAGTATGATCCTCCGCTGGCCTCTTTCTTTTCTTGAGATCTTCAATTTCATGTAGGATTCTCTGGTTGGTTTTGTTCTGCTGCTCCATGTATGCCTTAACATGTAAAAACATTGCAGAAACATCATTGTTAGATTTGACCACCGAAGTGGCATCAATGGTTTTTGTGCTCTGGAAGACTGGAATTTGTGTCTTGTTTCCAGCCGTGGTGGTCCTTGGTGCTTCCGTAATTGGAGGAGGCATCGGCGACAAAGTTCTTGATGAGAGAGAAACCGAGGATGGCATGGTTGATGAAGCAGAGGTTGATTTAGAGGCCATTGATGGTGATATGGGTATGCAAAGTTGAATATTGATATGGTATTTTCTGGATTATAGCACCAATTGCCCCACGGTGGGCGCCAAATTGTTTTGGATAAAAATCACTCAAGGATAATGTATCCAAATTCGTTTAGTGAGGATTAGTGCTATGGTGATGAAAACAAGTATGTATCGATTGCAAACACAAACACACGGATTTGTTACGGGGAAAAGCCCTAGATCTGGTTCGGATCGCCGGCACAAAAACCCCGGGTGATGACAAATCGTCTATCACCACTTTATTAATCAAAAAAGGGTGTTACAATTGTGGAGATTATGATCAGTGGTACAATAATTCTAAGTGTGTGAGCTGTGATAGAGAGAATACTCAGGTGTGTGTGTATACCATGTGTCCTATAACTGATCATAATCTCAATTATATATAATAGATAATAATTCAATGGAGTTATTAATATATTATACAGTGTCAAATTTCTGTATACTAACACTAGGATACTGACCTATGTTACACACAGGTGGAAAATATTTCAAATCTATAATATATATAAACGAAAACCAAAAAATCTTACGTGTCGCGATATGGTTGCTCCCCTTTTTTTTGGAGTCACCAGATTTGCTTGATTTTTAAATGGAGGCTTCTCATGCATTTGACCCGAATTTATTGGTATGGGTCTTACCAAACCCAGATATTTCTTAAACGGGTTATAACATCTCACTAAATTAAAAATTATTCTCACCAAATTATTGATGTAAAAATCCTATAAAATAGGATATACTAAAAATTAATATCTTATTTATTTTAAAAAAGATATATATATTATTTAAATTAAAAACCAATTTGATAGTAAAAAAAATAAACGGGTCTTGGGTCTCATCAAACCATAGGTATATTATTAACTTTTATAAATATTATTTATAATTAAAAAACCATTGGGTCTCATCAAGCCATAAGTATATTATTAAATTTCATATAATAAAAAAATATAAATGCAAAAAATAAATAAGTATTAGAACAAATAATATAAAACAACCCACGTAATACGAGGGATAAAAAGTAGTGTCATATATATTGTGAAATAAGAATTCTTTACCTTATTCTCTGCAAAACCACAAAATATAGTAAAAATATGTATAAATTGTGAAATGAAGAACTGTATAAATATACAAATCATTGAATTGCTAAAATAATAGTCATACTAAAAAATGAAACACAAAATCAATTATAAATAATTAATTGTGGTCAAAATCAATTTTTAAATCATTTGAAAAGAAATAGTTGGTTATGACTTATGATTGTCGAAAACATTAATTAGTGAGATTATGATTCTAAAAAACATTAATTAGTGAATTACGTGACAATTCTATAGATGGAAACCGGATAACTTGTAAGCCTATATGAACATGCTAGTTGAAGGGCGTGTGGATATCTTGTATTGCTTTAATCGACGAGTTCATGTTCAGCCAATTTAACTGATCATTATTTGTACTCACTTGTGAATTTAAAAAACAAAGAGATTAAAAAAAAGTAATATATATTTCTTTATCAAAAAGACTTACGTAAGAACAAGAAAATCTGCAAAAACTTAGTCGGGCCATGAATTTAATATTGTAATGAACTTGATTTAATACATGGGCTGAGTTTACTGGGCCTTGACCGAATAGGAAAGTAAAATCGGTGGAGGCATGGGGAAATAGTTTGGTTTGTAAGTCCTTTTTTTTTTTTTACTATTTAAAGGATTTAGCCACCATGTTGGTCAAATTTTTTTTAGAAAGTTAATTTATTGTTTGTTTTCAGTTTAATTAGAAATCAGGTCAAGACACGAAAACACAAAATTTGATATAAACCTAGATCAAAGTCTTCCTTTTGATTATTATTCTTGACAACACAAAACAATAACCCCAACCCTCTATATATACTAAATAAACATATTGCAAAACAAGTTAACCTATTTTAGGAAACTAAATAATACTTAATATTCTTATCATACTAATGAAACGTATCAAAATAGACATAGTAAAATACTTTCACTTAGCTCAATCAATTTTCTTGATAATCCGTTTCAATATTAACTTTCAACATTCCCCTTAATCTTAAAAACTGAGTCGTTTTTGCTTCTTGCTCGTTTTTGTTACTTCTCTTGCTTTCTTTATTTATTTCTTTCTTTCTTGCTAGCTTGCTTTCTTTCTTTAACTCGAAAGAAAATGAGTTTTCTTCTCTTGCTTAAAATTTTATTTGCTCTTGATATGACCCGCATCAGGGTTCTTGCTCTTTCTCTTATTAATCTGAGCCAATAAGGTTTTTGATTTCTTACTCTTGCTACTAATCAAAAGATCAGATACTTACCTTTTATTTTCAAGAAGGTGACACAATTACATTGCAAGATGATGGCATCGATGTTGTTCCACACCTAATAAGTTACGTCGGTTCCAACACAGGGTTTTGGTGCCATTTATGTGATCAAGGACTTTGTTACTAAGTGTGTAAAGCTTGAAAAGTTTGACACATGATTAACAGGTGACTTTGGTATCATTTATAGGACACAAATTTTGTTTTAAATGTTCTTTATTGTGTAGACAAGATATAGGTTAACATGTTTCACCGGCATTGGTGTTGGTGTTGGTTGACGTTGTACGTGGTCGATGATGGTAGGAGGCTTCTAGGACTTTAGAGTTTCCATTTCTATAATTTAACTAAATACATATCACATTTTCTCTAAACTTATATTTAAATTTTGTTTAGCCTCCCACATCTTTTTCTCCATCTTTATCACGATACCACTTACAAAGATTTAATTTATTATAATTTTTCCCTAAACACTCGTAAAAATTATAAAGTTCGATTCAAAGTGCATCGCTAAATTTTTAGTTCGGTGATTTATTCATTTTTTTTTTTACAAAATTGATAACCATATGGTATCTTTTTGTTTTTACATTCAACATGTTACACAAATTTTTAGCTTTATAAACCCGACCCAAATCTAGACAACACGATACAAGGACACGAATGGTGTAGTTGAGCGATGGCGACTTCATACATATGGTTGAATAATGGAGTAAGTACGAATTCGAATGGGGGACCCGGTTTGAAAATGGGTTGGTGATCAAGATAATGAGCCCACGTCCACGTGTGTGTTGGTGATAAAGTCAGGATGTTTGATGTTTACTTGTCACCAAACACCACCATTTAAGATATTTGTACGACAAAGGGGTATTCCTCCTTTGTTCCTACATTGATTCCCTCTTGTCAATCTACTTTATACATATATTAAAAACATATTCTTATATCGTTTTTATATCTTAAACATTAAAACTTGTATCGAGTTTATGTGATGTGAGCGACATTAAAGGTCCGAAGGATTCATGCATGGTATATTAAAAAGACGGTTGATATGAAGTTGAACAATATATTCAAAGATTTAAACTATCCATAGCGCAGAAAGCTAACAAGAAAAGCACCTTACATATGTATATTGATACCAATAGGTCAAATATTTTTAACGCACGCAAATTTTCTATTTCTTTTTAAACAATCAGGGGCCTCCTTATCAGCGCTAAGATTTGAACCCGAGACTGTTTCCAATTCCTTTGTTGCAAAAAGATGTAATAAGCTAGTAGTGTAACTTATTATTTTATAAAATCATAAGTTTCTTATGAAGATTTATAAGTAACTAAGTGAATGTGAGATAATAGCATAAAGGACTCAAATGAGGTCTAATATGATTGCTATAGATTAATCAAGCTTCTATATAACTTTCACTTTTTCATATCAACCCTACTGAATTGATTAATGACATATTAACCCCTCTAAATCAACATAACAAACTGCAAAGATCTAACTAGCTTAAGTACCAAATAAAAACCATGCTTCATGGCATGTACAATCTGTTTCCACATTTGCACCTCCATGCTTCCGGGTAGTACTCAGCCGTCACCGGATTCCCTGGCGGCACTGGCACGTGAACTGGCTTGCACGGGTTGCACCTTCCACATTTCCTAGCACAACGCGGTGGCGATGATCCCGGCCCCGTTAATCTCCTCCTTGAAGTGGTGGTGACCATGGTCCAAGGCCACCAACTCTCTTTTCCATTATCGGCAACATCCTTGATCTTGCAACGTATCACACAAATAAACAATTAGGCTTTTATACGAACTGAACAAACACGAACAAGGGTTTGCGCTCATTCATTTAACTTTAAACCAACACTTAATTAGACATATATTTGTGTTCATATTTGTTTGTTTAAAAACTGAACATGTTTGTATTCATTTTTGCCTAGTTCACAAATATAAACGAACATAAATAAACAATATAAATTAACATATATCAACAAATGTGAACTAACACAAGCAAACATAAATGAACATAACTGAACACAAATGAACCGATATATAACATTAATTAGATAATTCATCCAAAAAAATGAACTTAACTAACTGAACATAAACGGACGTTTATGAACATAAATGAATGAAATATGCATTCATGTTCGTTCATTTAAATAAATACAAACTTTTCATTCATGTAATGCTCATCCGTTTATTAAATGAACTAATATAAACAAACTTCCTCACCAACCAGTTCACGTTCATTTCGTTTACCGGCCCATGACAATATTACAATATAAATACTTAGTTTAAGGAGATGGACATTAAGCTTTATGAGTTGTACTTTAGTTAAGTTCAAATAAGGAGGTTTGCTAACATGCGCCAATCGAAAGGGACAAGGTGGGGTTCACGGGAGTTGAACTTATTAGCGAACATGACCCCGAGTTACCCGGGATTGGGTCCTACCCTCCAAAAGGACTGATTATTGGGGCCATAAGGTCAGTCACTAACGGGCACCTACACAAGCTAACATGCGCCTGTTTAATAGGTTAGTTTCAAGATTTTTGGATCCATATGGTAGTGTAAAAAATATAATATATAACTTAACTTGTTGTATGTTATATATATTATTATTGGTTTTATTAATCTTCAACATTATACGTACATGTTTAAAAGTTTTTCAAGATTCAATTGAAGGCATACTTACATTGCCTTAACATCTTTATGACCCAAAACCAAATATGAAAATTGAAGGATTTTACTAAAAAAAAACGTTTTGCGTAGGATATTAACATGTGAGAATACGTGACACATTTTTTTAATTCAATTCTGAAAGCTCATAATCAAACGTATTGAAATTTTAGTAAGAAAATACATATTGAAATTAGAGTATTAAATATTGAAGTTGAAGTGAGTTTTAATAATAGACCTCTTATTTTCAAAACCTAAAACTAATAAAGATAACAATAAATATCAAGGCCCTTTAGATACGATAATCTAAAATTATTGGGTTGTTTAATTGGTAGTATCTTAATAATTTATTAAGAAAGAAACTCTAAATCGTTCAAAAGTAGAGTGTGTTTAGTTCACTTAAGAGACAACTATTAATCAGATGCTAACTTTTAGTGAGTAAGTTTTAAAAACATGTTGATTGATTTAGATGATACCTCTTAATCAATAAAGTCTTTAAATAGCTCAACACAAAGTTACCAAACAACTCATAAACCCTAATTTTTTTATATAAATTATAAATATTATATATTTGAAAACTTCTTACTAGCATCTATCATATCAATTTTGTCACCAGTATAACTTAGCAATCAACTTCTGGATTAAATTTTTTGAATTTACTAGTTTAAAGCTTATTATCATACATGTTACAATTTTCTTTAAACATCAAAAGTACGTGGTCAATAACTGTCTCCTTCAATATTAGGCTAGCTGAGCATGGACCATCAAAATCACTTTATGCACATCAGTTTTATTTTATTTGTTGTTTCTATCATACATAAAAGTATGATGTGAAAGTAATTTTTTGGTTTGTAGATTAACTTTATTTTATCACACAATTAAACTCTTAAAAAATAAATAAAGATACAAAAAATGTAACATTTATTAAAACTATAATTAGTTTGAAACCCTACCTGGTCTTGCCCTAGTTTTGATGTAACAATTCTTTAGAAGAAGAAAGTAATTAACATAAAACCTAACCTCAAAGTGGACATATTCAGAATCTTGGTGTTTGGAAGCCATTGCAAACCTGTAAACTATAATACAAAACAAGAGTAATTAATTAAATATGTAAAATTACAATAACAAAACATAAAAAATAAAAATAAAAATTGTTTGAGAGATTACATACCTAAAGAAGGGTTTTTGAGGAGACAAATGGAAGTGAAGAACAAGACCAAGAACAGTAGTGTTGATAGAGGTTTTTTGAGAGTAGACATGAGTTTAAAACTTTGAATATCACATAACCAACAAGAAAGATCCAATCTTTAAGACATAAAAAGATGAGATTCAGTGAAAGATGCAATGGTTTTTGTTGTGTTTATAAAGAGAGAATATATGTAAAGAAGCTTATGATCAGAGAATAATGAGTCTAGAGTTTTAGAGAGAGAAGATATGATGAATGTTAAGAAGTAGATGATGGAATCCTTTGTGTTGCTATATTTGGAGGTAAGGTTCTGTATGCAGATTATGGCTTGTGTCTTTAAACAATTCCCACTCTCAGAAACTAAAACACATGCAATTATCTGTTTTTACTGATCAGTACTAATGCACATATTTCTTTGACATTTGACACCTACTTACCAACTCTTTGTTTCTCTCTCTAGATTTGCATGTGTTTCTCTCTCTAAGAAGCTAGACACATATAAAGACATTCAAAGAGACATGTAAGGCTTCTTGGAGTTGGACCTTTTGTCTATCTAGCTAGGTAGCCAAGGGGACCTACACATGGAGAAACTGACTACTAGGTGTATGGACTATGGTCACATTTTCTAGACACAATTCTTGGCTTACAATTTTTTAGGGTTTTTTTTCTTATTCTTATATAATATAATAATATGTAAATAATATCATGGCATGAACGTTGATGTTCTAAATCCTGTTTAACAAATTTTTATATTTAAGTTTAAAGGATAAATATTCAAGAAGACAACTTTTAGAAACAATAATAATAACCTTTAAATAAAAAGTTACATAAATTACTAAAAAGTTACATAAAAAGATAATACTTATATTAAACTACTCCATTCCAAATACCGAATTATTTCTTGTAGACGTACGTTGCAAAGTTTTTTTTGTCACAAATGGACGCAACTTGTAACACCCCAAAATCTGTGCCACGAATGGACACAACTTGTAACACCTCAAAATCTGGGCACGTCACTTTTGTTGAATTTACACATCATAAACACATAAAACAACAATTTATAACTATTTCCTAATTCGTTAAACAGTTACGAATTAATACTTTATGCGTATAAGTTTTACATAATTCATTTAAAGTACTTCACTTTTCTAGTATGTATTTTCTCTAGTGAGTTGCCTAAAAACTGTTTTACAGGGTATAAATTTGGACAAATTTCTATCGCTAAATATTCAACAAAATCGAGTCTGGGTTAATCAGGCCAGTTAGGTCACGAATAGTAAACAAGTTTTAACTACCTAATAATTAATTTATAAAATAGTTTTAGTTTTCAAGTTGACAGAGACAATAACAATCAAATAAAATAATAAAGTTAAATAATAAACTAATAAATCAAATAATTCAATCCATTAATCAATATAATATAATAATAACTAGCCCGGTCTAGCAAATAATCAAGTTGTTGAATTAAGGATATAACAAACGTTGTTTAAATTGATTCGCGAGAGTGGAGTGTTATATGGTTAACTGGAGGAATGAACTGTAGAGGGATGGTCAATATCAGCTAACGGCGCTCTGAAAGGTGAGCGGATCGTCCGTTTTCGCAATAAACCACCGTCTTTGTCACTGGAATTTGGTTAGTATGCGTGTTTATGTTTGTATGTAGGTAGGTTTAGTTGAATTTGCTAGTTATTTTATATTATAGTTGGGTTAAGTGCTGATTTGTGTTTAAATGCTTGATTTTAAGTGATTTCTTGATGTCATGGTGATTTATGTGTTATCTCGTTTATTAAACGAGCCGAACCAGAGCTGTGGTGTGTATTGGGGTGGAATTTGCTAATTGTAGACAGTTGAGCTATATATGGACTGATTTGTGTGTTTATATTCTCTAGAATTTGGGTGGATATTCTCCGTTTGACGCCCTGCTTGAGGTGCGCGCATATTATGTATATATATGTGTAAACCCTCGGTTGGGCAAAAGTGAAATTGCACTAATTTTGACGTTATTTTACTAATCTCGTGAAAATAACGTTAAAAGTGGCGGAAGGTTAATCAGGCATCATGTGGTGGCGTTGATAGCCGAAAGACGAGGGTACATGCACCAATCAGCCGGTATCCCGATGATTGAGTGCTATGTGCTTTATGTCCAAGGCTTGATGCAAAACTACTATCGAGCCGGGGGTCTCACTGGAAGCAGCCTCTCTATCCCTATGGGGTAGAGGTAAGGCTGTCTACATCTTACCCTCCTCAGACCCTAACATAGCTTTGCTATTGGTGAGATATACTGAGTACGATGATGATGATGATTCTCTGTTTGAAGTGATTTGTGTAAATTTTCTTGAATTGATGGTGATTTGTGTGTTAGCTCATTTAATAAACCATCCCGATCCTGAGCTTAGTGTGCGTAAATAAAATAATATTGGTCTAAACGAGCTGAACCCGAGACATGGTCGGTTTGGCTCGTGACATGGATCCGCTCATGACTCGGTTTGGAGTTTATGAGATTTATGAACACAATTAGTTTATACAAGATGTTTTGAGTTTATGATTTTATTAACACAATTAGCCATGGATCGGCTCATGACTCGGTTTGAAGTTTATGATTTTTCTTTAACACAATTAGCCATGGTTGGTTCGGCTCGTGGCTCAATTTGTGTATATAAAATAATGGTGATAATAATTATGAGTTCTGATTTCGTGGTTAACCAGAATAAATGTAAACAAAAGTATTTTTCATCTTTGACGGGCCATTTATTAATACAGGTCAAAACGGGCAGAGGGAGTTTATCAGCAAACGCTAGTATCCATTTAAAAAGAAAACTATAAACAACTAATGTGATAATTACTATTGTAATGACAATCTAATAATAAAAATAACACAGGCTTCTATATAAACTGACTTAGGAGGTCATATGCATTGCAAATGAACTTTTTGAATTGACCCATTTGACTGCTTTTAGATAATACAGAACTCGTATGTTAAACAAATTGTCTAACGAGCTGACCTGGACTTGGCTTGTTTATAATTTAGTTGAACCTGAACCTGAGCCGAGGGAGAGTCTGATTAAAAGAATAGTTTATTGCAATAGATAACTTAAATCATATTTTATTGTATATCTTATAACTGTTCAGATCATGGCGGACGTCATGCCTCGAGGACATGGCGGCGATGGTGCCGAGGATCCGCCACCTTCAGGCGGTTTTGGGCGAGGTGTTCACGAGGAGGACGGCTCGTTTTGACTTATGAGGGCTCGAGCTTTAAAAATGGTTGTTTATGTTTGACTTAATTAAACAAGCTATCTAACCGAACATATTAAATGATCTGCAGATTCAGTGAGCAGCTTATGATTTAAATGATTTTCCTAATGCTCCTCTAGATCTATCAGCAAGAGCAGTCATGTGGATTGTTGGATTTCTACCTGGGCTCAAAGTCAAAATAATCCCTTCTGAAGCGAACTGAGGTGGTAAGTAAATCTCTTATTTCTTTTACAAAACATGAAACTTATCATGCTAACATAACTTATATTATTTTAATTATGATCTTTATAATTTCATGTATCAGGAACCAAATGTGATCATGATTGGCAAATTTGTAAAAGACATCACAGAGTTTTCAACAACTTTTGTTTCTGGGCCTCAATCCCTTGCTGCTGTAATAGTGCGCTGTGTTGTGCTCATGTTAGTTTTACATATGTTACTAACAATAACATTTTTTGTTTTATGTTTTATCATATGAAAATTTCTTTGTTACAAGCCAAACAGAAGAACTCAACCCAAAAGACTAGTCTGATAGGTGAGGGAACTCATTTGGCTTATAAACCCCACATCAGTTGCCCATACAACTGAAGTGGGACAAGTCTCATACCTTGCATTGGTTTCAGTCCGTAACAATGCACCCTTCTTAAGGGCTAACGTCCTCGTTGGTCACGGCTGGCTCACTCCAGGCCACCACTCCATGGGCCACCACTCCGAGTCCTCGTTGGTCACGGCTGGCTCACTCCAGGCCACCACTTCGCGGGCCACCACTCCAAGGTTGGCTCTGATACCAATGTTACAAGCCAAACAGAAGAACTCAACCCAAAAGACTAGTCTGATAGGTGAGGGAACCCATTTGGCTTATAAACCCCACATCAGTTGCCCATACAACCGATGTGGGACAAGTCTCATACCTTGCATTGGTTTCAGTCCGTAACATTCTTAATATTTTCTTGAGCAGGTGTAGGAAAAACTCAATTTCATGATGTAATATCAAGTGGGTTGTCACGTGGAGGCTCCACATACCAGGTAACATTTGCTTTTGACGCGTACTATAAGTCGAGCCCGAGCTGGAAAAAACAGCTCACGAGCCAAGCTCGAGATTTTCAAAAAGAGCTCGAAACGAACCGAGCTCGAGCCTAGTTGAGCTCGGGCTCGGCTCGGTTACACCCCTACCATTCTTACTTGTATGCTCATTGTTTTAACCATCTTAGCATAATTTTGTTAGGTCCTAATAATCATTATTCAGAAGATATTTTCTCAAGCTTTCTCATTCATTGATGTACAACTTTTCAATAGGTAACGATTTTGTTCATGTCAAACTCGTTATCTCCTTTTCTATACTGGCATTCTTGCTTTTGTGTTAAGTGTATTGATAATATGTAGTTTTGTTATAACTTATAGTGATTACTTATTTTGTAGGATCAAATTAATGTTTCAGGACCCAAGATATGGACTCGAAGAAGGCATCAAATAAAGGAAACAAAATTGATACAGGCGACGAGATATGGACTAGTTAGTTTTATGTTTTAAATATTTGACTTAAAAACAAAGTGTTTGTGGATAGTTTCTTCTCTGTTTGACTTAAACAAAGTGTTTATATATATCCATTGGTTGCGGTTTGTATTTGCACAAAATTATATTATTTTTTTGCCGTAAAAAGCTGGAAATGCTAAAAGAAAAAAAAACACGTAAAGTGAGTATTAGCGGCGACATTTAAGGCAATGCGGCGACAAAGGCGTCGCTAAAAGCCCATCGGAATTGACAAATCGGATTCCGGCAACACCATTAGCGACAAGGAATTAGCGACGATTTTAGGGGTCATTAGCGACGACTTTTGTCGCTGCTAAAAGCCAATTTTTTTGTAGTGAACGTGGGCAATGTAGACGTTTCATTGGGACATTGGGATTAAATCGTATATGTACTATTTAATATCATGGCACACCCATCTCATTAGTATATATGTGCAGATTCCATATAGTTGGTTCTATCATATAATCATTTCAACTGATTGGTGTGATTTAAAAAATGAGAGAGATAAAAGAAGACAAGCATTGGTTTTCATTGATTTCGTTTTATTTAATTTTCACCCGTTTTGTCATCTTCGTTTTAAATCAATCGATTCTTTTATATCAGGTTTAATTATCATCTCGTAACCAAACATTAGGCACCGACGATGATCAATTTTACATTTCGGATCAATATGTGAAGAGGTAGGTCCCAGCAGAGCCCAGTTGGACCCGCAGGACTCACCTTGAAGAGAGACGTCTGCGCAGAAACCAACTGGATCCGCAGGACCCACCATGCTCAGAGACGTGACGTCCTTACGCGCAGTACGCAAGCTGTTCCCGCAGGAAATGCCTCCCAATGGTGAAGTACTCCGCCTGTTCCCGCAGCTGCAGATACAAGCCATCAGGGAAGGCCACTCGCGCAGCAAGGCTACACGCACAAGGCACTTAGCTCTCAATAATTCAGTAGTCACCTGAAGAAGGAATGAACAAAGCCGGGAACAATCCCGCACAAAGGCGGGAGGGGGAATACTCCCGCCCAAATGAGCCAGTCCGTACGATACTGGAGGATCTTTTGTACTGTACCTGACGAGGTATGGGCAAAAGATCTGACCAGAGATACGACAGCTCATTGACAACAGTATGGCGAGCAGCATGCTCTTGTACTGTATGTCACTATTAGCCGCTGCCTACTCACCAACTCCTGTCATACCACGTGCATAGCCTGCAGTTGGTGGAAAAGGAATAGTACACAGCAGGCCTGGTCACTGTCAGCCGCTGCCTACCCACCAACTACCAGCATGGCACGTGCGTAGGCCACAGTTGGTAGAACAGGAATACTATTCAGCCGGCTACACCTTCTTGGAAACCTACCTTCGGCTATAAATACCCCAAATGGTATGATCATCTCATCTTATCTTGTATCTTATATCTTATACCTGATATCTGCTCTAGCAATCTCTTAATATACACTTATATTCAAGAGCAATCTAGTCTGATTCTCACGCCGGAGGGTGGTCACAAGGAGGTACCCCCCCCCCCTTCTCAGTGACGAGCTCACGGTGTCTGTTTTGCAGGTTATCAGAAGAACCATATTTGCCGGGTCTAACCCCTCGTGGGAAACATCTATTTAACCCCCAGATTATCCGTAATCTGCCCGGGGTCAATTAGTGTTTCTTCATTGGCGCCATCCGTGCATAAAAGCTAGAACTTCATTTCTTTTCAGTTTTTTCAAACTTCTGGAAAGATGGTTAAAGAAACTCCGGTAACCACAACCCCATCTACTGGGGGGAATACCGGCGACTACACAGTTTTTACGAACACTACCCCAGTTACCCAAGCTAGGGCAAGTGCAGTAAATAATCTCTCACTAGGATTCACCGATACCCAGTTAGAGAGACAAAGAACGAGGCTCCCCCGCCAAACACTCGATGAAGTTAAAGCGTGGGTGGAAGCACGTCAAAAAGAATTCCAAGCTGAGTTGGATGAACGCTTACGTTCACTCCAACAGCCTGAGGAATTTGGAGAGTACTTGGACGATGATTCGGAGGAATCCGATAGTGACGCAAACCCTCGTCATAGGGCGAAAAAGGGAAGCGTAAGGAAACGGACTCCCAACCGAGAAGGCGTTTTGGAGAAACCTTCAAACCAAAAAACGCGGGTGGAAACCCACGTGACTTCTCCAAAACATTTACACCAACTGCTGCAAAGGCGGGAACGTCCAAATTTGCAAGGGACATTGCGGAAGCAATCGTCCCGAAAAGTGCCAAACAGATGTCCAACATCGGCACTTACGATGGTATATCTGATCCAGACGATCATTTGAACAGGTTCATAGCGGGGGCAACCGTCAGTAGTTGGACGGAACCTACGTGGTGTTACATGTTCCAAATGACGCTTGTTGGGGCGGCTAGAGCGTGGTTCGATCGACTACCGATCCACCACATCTACGATTGGGAAGACTTCCAGCAGAAGTTTAGCCAACACTTCAGCCAACAAAGAAAGTATACCGAGGAGCAATGGACAATCCTCAATTGCATTCGAGAAAAAGATGAATCTTTGCCAGACTTCATCACTCGCTTCAACTCAAAGAAGCTAAGTCTGGGTAATATCAGCGAAGATCTTGTTCGCGCTGCTTTCATCCAGGGCGCGAACGACCCAGAGCTCATCCGCACCTTAACGGGTAGAGATGGCATGCCATCCACATGGGATGCCATCATGACAGCAGCTAAACGCTTTGCGGAAACGGAAAAGCAACTGGGTAGAGATCTCCCCCAGAGCACAAACCTCTACACCCAGAAAACAAGAGAAGACAACATCCTTACCGCCCGACTAAACAAAAAGCGGAAGCTAGGCATTTGGCAGTCAAGGGTAAACTTTGACACCTCATCCGGCTTGCAACATCGGTTAGGCGGAAGGGATAACGTACAGTCGAACCAGAACTCTAGATGGACGCCACTCACCAAAAGCGTCACCGAGATATTCGCCACTGAGGAGCTCCCATGGCCAAAGGCTCCAATAATCCGACATCGTCACAATGCTGATCGGAGCAAATACTGTGACTTTCACAGGACAAAAGGCCACAACACTGAAGAATGCACAGACGTGAAGGACATCGTCGAAGCATTTGTCAGAGATGGGACGCTCGCGCACCTCGTGGCGTAACGAACGCTGAGCAGGCCGATGCGTGTAGAACCCCAGCTGGGGAAAACACGAATGAAATTGCAGCTTCAATGTTGGAGACTACATACTGCGTAAACAACGAGATCCCGAACCAGGTGCATATCGGCTCGATGGCACTCCCATCCCAACAACATGGAAGGGAGCTCAATTACACAGTTTGCATGTAGATCAATTCCAAACTTGTAAAGAAAAGGCCCAGAGCCACTTCTAATGGAAATGATTCTCCTTAGAACATTGATGCTGATAATCTTACATTTATACTTATGAACTTTCCACACTGATATGCCAGTCTTAACCGCATACATAAGTGGGAAAGAAGTCGTTACTTGTGGAAGGCGGCAAAACCCGCACAAACACAAAAAACGACAAACCTTCACGTAGGTCAGTCATAGGTAAAGTTTGGTGATCCCACTAAGTGAAAGTGCCGGTCCTAACCGCACAAATCATGATAAACTGAACCCATTGACAACCGCGCGTCGAACGGTTAATTTATTCAACACTGATGCCGGCTTTCACCGCATAAATAAGTATAAAGAAATTGTTGCTTGTGGAAGGCGGCAAAACCCGCATAAACACAAAAAACGACAAACCTTCACGCAGGTCAGTCATAGGTAAAGTTGTGGTCCCACTAAATGAAAGTGCCGGTCCTAACCGCACAAATCATGATAGAAGAAACCGAACTAACCTATTGACAACCACGCGTCGAACGGTTAACTTATTCAAAATACTTAGAAAATTTCTAATAGAACGATGAGGAAACCTACACGCAGGTCAGATGTAGGTAAAGGTTAGCCATCCTACTAAGTGCAAGTGACGGTCTTACCCGCACAATCACGAACGAGGAAGCAAAACTTTAGCCTATTATCTACCACGTTCAAAGGTTAACTTATTCTAAACACTTAGAAAATTTCAAAGGAAAAGATGAGGAAAACTTCCACGCAGGTCAGATATAGGTAAAGCTTAGCCATCCTACTAAGTGCAAGTGACGGTCTTATCCGCACAATCACGAAAGAGGACGCAAAACTTTAACTTATTATCTGCCACGTTGAAAAGTTAACTTATCTAAGTACTAAAGAAATTGCTAAGTTAAAACAAAATATGCGTGAAATAAACAAGGCAAGGAATTGGCAAATAATCTTTATTCCATCGAAATTCAAATATTACAGATTGCTGGGTACATACCCGCATACAAAAGAAGCTATACAAAAATAAAAATCTATAATGGTGGAAAGGGATCTTCAGAATCAAGCTTCAGGACCACTTCCACTTGGACCCGCACCATCAGTAGAGCGTGGCGGTTCAAGGAAAGCTTTAAGGATAGCTAGCCCATCATCAGCAACAGCAACTTCGTTCACCTTCTCCACCACCAGATGCGGGAAGGCGGCATACTGATTCACTGCTTGGTCATATACAGCTTCAGTATCAACGTCATCTAAAGGGAAGTTGGAAGGCGGGATGCCTTTCTCAACGAACCCTAGACCAAGCAGGAAGCCGGCCTTTTCCCCATCCTCATGAGAAGCGTTGAGGGCTGCGCTCATAGCATCGTCATAAGATGTATCCGTGAAGACCCGATGCACAACCTACAAAAAGAAAAAATACAAGTATCAAAACCTTTTCTATTTACAAAGAAAAGCGTAAAGATATAATGAAATTAAACATACCTGAGACAACGCTTCTCGAAGAAGCCATTCCTTGGCAACCAGAGCCTCCTGGAGGGCGGCTTGAGCTTGGTTACGGGCGCGTTCGGCTTCACTTTTTTTGAGGTTGGCAAGCAACACTTCTTTAGCCGCAGCCTCTTCAACGCCCTTTAGCTTCCGCTCAGTGTGGTCAAGCACCCCCCTCTAGTCCAAGATCTCTTGGAGCTTCTTGGCGTCTTCCATCGCCAAGGCATCATGAGCCTGTTGGAGCGCCTCTAGTTTGGCTTTAAGTTCCTCATTCTCGAGGCGTAGAGGCTCAGCAACAGCTTCAGCCTTGGTGGCCCTCTCAGTTGCGTTCCGTGCAGTTTCCTTAGCCAGCCAAAGCTGTTCGTTAACAGCTTGGGCAGCCTTGGAACGGGCCTCGAGCCGGGCCTGAACTTCAACCTCGAGGGCCTTGAAGGCCTTCTCCTTTTCCGCAGCCACCGCGGTAAGCCTCTTGTTCTCCTCCCGGACAGCCCGCGCTTGAGCTACTTCTTGAATACGAGCTGCTTTTAACTTGTCGTTTTCACGACAGAGCAGCTCGACGCGCGGCTGCATCCGGGCCAGGAGAATCCGAAGCTCGTTGGTTAGCCTACCCTCCTGGTGGCTAGCCATTGCTTCCCCCAACGCACTACTGGGAGCTGCGTGACGAGCCCACTCCACGCACTCCACAGGCGTGTGAAGGGTTGTTCCTCGGCAGATGTTCCATCGTGGAACATACACTTCATTGGAATCCGACACTGCAAAAAACAAAAAGCAGTTAGGAAAAGATGATATATATATAAAAAGGCCAAAAGAACCCTACGCACCTGTAGGGTCGACAACAGGCCGATAGCCGCCAAACCCATCACCTGAACCCAAGGGAAATCCATCCAAGAAGTCAGGCAGATGGGAAGGAGGCAGAGGTTGGTGAGAAGCCCCAAGCATACCTGAAGGATCGGCTGTAGCTGCCGACGTCGGAGGAGGCATAGAGGCCGCCGCGGTAGAAACCAACGGAGGTGAACTCACCGGAGGTGAACTCACAACCGTGGTCGCCGCTGCGGAAGTACCCGCAGAAATAGTCACCGCCGGCTCAGTGAAAGATTCAGTAAATATGGCACTGACAGCCGGCGGAGATGTCATCACAGTTGGAACAGTTGGCTCAACTGGGTGAGCAACTGAACCAACTGAAGCAGGCGCAGCCGCCTGGGTCATCGCCTCAGGTAGGTTGACCAAGCCTACCGTCATGGGTCCGGAGGTGCTCCTCCCCGCTCCACCCTGGAATGCGGTAGCATCCACGCATGCACAAAGAGGATATAAGTATAATGGCGGAAAGATATGAAGTTAAAAAGTAAAGGAAGTTTGTACTTACGGGTTTTCTTGAGCCTAAAAGTACGAACAGGCGGGGACGAACCCGATGGAGCCGGCCTCTTCACGCCGCTCACCGTCGTTGTCCTGGGCTGCTCGGAGGTGACGGTCGTCTCAGCCTCCGGAGCAGTGGTCTTAGCACCACCAGGGTTCCCCGCCACCTCCTCGCTTTCAGTCTCTGAATCAGACCGTTGCACCGGATCGGCAGTGGAGGCAACCTTCGCCTTCCCCTTCCCGCCGGCAACCTTCTTCTTCCGCACCAACGGAGGACCATCTGCGGATTCCTCATCAGAAGATGACAAGATTAGAGGAATTCCAGCAGAGGTTTCAGCATTGAGAGGTCGAGGGTTGAATAACGCCTTACCTGGCCGCATGGCGCTCAGAATAGGGTGGCCTGGCGGGTAGACCTCCACAAACAGATCCCTCGTTTGCTCCAAGATGGGCAACTCGTTCTCATCGAGAGCACGAGTACCCATCCGAGCGGGACCATCACTCTCCCGCGGCTGCAGGAGAGACTGCAAGTCGTTCCCCTCTGAAATAAAAGAAATAGTTAGAAGACAAACCTATATAAACACAGAAGACAGAGCATACCGTAAGGGACAGAGTTCAAACCGTATTCGAGGACGATGGGAACCTGTGACGCCTCCTTCCACACCCGGCTCATCCCAAGCATCACCATCCCAGACTCCGCAAAGCGGTACACCGGAGTCTGGATCCGGGAGATCTTGGCGAACCATTCCGCCTCCTGGTAGTTTGGGGCGTGAAGGGCGGGGAGTGCTATCCCATTCTTAAACGTCATCGCTATCGGGACGACGCGAGCGGAGATATAAAAAAACTCCCTCTTCCACGACCGAAGACTGCGCTCGGTTGCGCAGATCTTCAGCCCCTTGATTCGGTTGACCAAGGTGTACCACCCCTGGATGCACCTCCAAGAATAGAAGGTCATCAACCGGTCAACATGGGGCTCCACGCCCAGAATGAGGCACACCCACTCAAAGTGGCGGATCTTGGCGATCGCCATCGGGTGTACCTCCGTCAAATGCACCCCGTGCCTCTCCAAGACACGGTATACAAACTTCGTTAATGGGAACCTGAGATTCCCATAAACGAAGAATGCAGCGTACACCCCTATCTTGCCCTTGGGGGCATCGTACACCGTCTGGTGTGGCTCCGGAAACTCAGGCTCGAACGGCTCGAGCATGAACTTCCGGATGATGTACTGAAAAAGCTTAGTGGGAAGAGCACACTGGCATTCGCCAGCAGTGCTCTTATCGTCTTTATCAGACGTAGACGTCGGGATCTCGACGTGCACGTCAGATTCCTCGGCAGTAGCTTCGAAATCGTGAGTAGAAGACATGGTTTGGAGGTAAAGAAATGATTTCAGAAGAATGCTTGGCAGAAAGTATTCGCCGGAAATCGTTTGCAAGAAGAGGAGTGAAAGTGTGAATTACAAAGGACCCTCTCCCCCTTTATATACTCATCGCAATTAATGCGATGAATTTAATGCGGAAGAGAGAGAAATCACAGGTGCAATGAAACTATGACACGTGGCAAAGTGCAAGCTTGCAACAGCTGTTGAAAGGACGCGTGCCATTAATTTCGCGGCCACGCGCCTGAAAAAGCGTCTGGAATGACCATGTACTGTCACGTCGCCATAACTTCCTACACGTCCTGACATAGTCAGAAGAAACCGTCGGACGACGTTTCAACAGTTTGGACTGTTCTTATCCTTTCACCAACTCTTCGAATTTCAAAATTTCAAAAAGATTCAAAAGTAAGCGGGAAAATACCCCTTACCTTGGCAACCAAGAAACTATAAGACAGGTGCGAGTACAGTGTTAAGGCAAAACCCTTCACATACTTAGCACCCGGCAGGGAATTGAAGCCAAGAATACCTCGGCGACCAAGTAACTATAAGACGGGTGCGGGTACAGTGTTAAGGCAAAACCCTTCACATACTTAGCACCCGCAGGGAATTGACGCCAGGAACACCTTGGAAGTAAAGTAACCGTAAGACGAGTGCGGGTACAGTGTCAAGGCAAAACCCTTCACATACCTAGCGCTCCGCAGGGAATTGAAACCAAGAAGGATCTTCTGGGCCTATGCTTGCGGAAACGGGAATAACATCCCCGCATAGCGGGAACGTCGAGAACTATATTGTTTGAAGCTCCAAGATGGAATTGGTGGTTTTAACATAATTGATCACTATGTTCAAAACTACCAAAACCTCATGGAGAATCCACACAAGTGGGACTCAACGCTCCTGACTTGCGAGGAGGTTACAGACCTACCCGCATCATACCCAAAGATCAAGCAGGAAAGTCGGGAATTTCTGCAAGTGACATTAGGACTTCCGCGGGAAGAATCCCCGTGGAAAACCTTAAAACTAAACCCTTTTCAAAAACCCTTTGCTTAAGTCCAAAAGTTCACCTCACTTATTAAACATTCATGAGAAGAACATTGGACTGGGGGGACTTGAAGAGGTAGGTCCCAGCAGAGCCCAGTTGGACCCGCAGGACTCACCTTGAAGAGAGACGTCTGCGTAGAAACCAACTGGATCCGCATGACCCACCATGCTCAGAGACGTGACGTCCTTACGCGCAGTACGCAAGCTGTTCCCGTAGGAAATGCCTCCCAATGGTGAAGTACTCCGCCTGTTCCCGCAGCTGCGGATACAAGCCATCAGGGAACGCCACCCGCGCAGCAAGGCTACACGCACAAGGCACTTAGCTCTCAATAATTCAGTAGTCACCTGAAGAAGGAATGAGCAAAGCCGGGAACAATCCCGCACAAAGGCGGGAGGGGGAATACTCCCGCCCAAATGAGCCAGTCCGTACGATACTGGAGGATCTTTTGTACTGTACCTGACGAGGTATGGGCAAAAGATCTGACCAGAGATACGACAGCTCATTGACAACAGTATGGCGAGCAGCATGCTCTTGTACTGTATGTCACTATTAGCCGCTGCCTACTCACCAACTCCTGTCATACCACGTGCATAGCCTGCAGTTGGTGGAAAAGGAATAGTACACAGCAGGCCTGGTCACTGTCAGCCGCTGCCTACCCACCAACTACCAGCATGGCACGTGCGTAGGCCACAGTTGGTAGAACAGGAATACTATTCAGCCGGCTACACCTTCTTGGAAACCTACCTTCGGCTATAAATACCCCAAATGGTATGATCATCTCATCTTATCTTGTATCTTATATCTTATACCTGATATCTGCTCTAGCAATCTCTTAATATACACTTATATTCAAGAGCAATCTAGTCTGATTCTCACGCCGGAGGGTGGTCACAAGGAGGTACCCCCCCCCTTCTCAGTGACGAGCTCACGGTGTCTATTTTGCAGGTTATCAGAAGAACCATATTTGCCGGGTCTAACCCCTCGTGGGAAACATCTATTTAACCCCCAGATTATCTGTAATCTGCCCGGGGTCAATTAGTGTTTCTTCAATATGTCACAAACTTTTAATTGACAAGACACGTATTAAGTTACTATGTGCATCACATCGATGTTTTTACCCCATCTCAAACACTAATTCCCACATCAAACCATAGTGTGAAACGACATTTTATCACACCCTAACTAATATAAAGAAAACTTTATTGCAACTTGTATATTATGCAACACATGTAGTACATTATCATATATATGACAGTAGGTTAAATACCCGTGTATACTATATTAACAAAAGAACAACACAATGTGAAATACTTATATTAATTTGGTATTAGATGAATGAATATGAATATGTATTACAACGTTGAATAAAATAAAATTTTCATAAAATAAAAAAGAAAAGAAAATTAGATGGTAAATTTTCATTAGTCTCTAAAAATTTCTTCATATATAACATTTTTGTAGTTACCCTCTTCATTGAATATTAAAAGATTGACTCCATCTCTAGTACTGTATTAATTAGGATGTGCAAGAAACAAAAAAAAAAACCGATCCGAAACTGAATAATCCAAACCAAACAAAAAATGACGGTTTGGTTTAATGTTTTTTTTGTAAAAACCGCACTCACGGTTCGGTTTTGGTTTTGCATGTAAAAAAACCGAAAAACCCGAACTAAACCGAATTCCTAAACTTTTGTTTTTTTATATTTTATATTAAGTCATTTATTAGAATTTAATAAATATTTAACTCCAATATTTTTTATCAAATGTATAATAGTCTATTATTTTACAATTAATAAAATTATTTATACCTAAATTCATTATTTTTTGCCAACTTTTTTAAAGCCTAAAATTTTCAAGCTCAAATGGCAAAAACCAAAAATCTAAACCGAACCAAAACGAAAACCGAAAAAACCGAAATTTTTTGTAAAAACCGCACTCATGGTTTGGTTTTGGTTTTGCATGTAAAAAATCGAAAAACCTGAACTGAACCTAATTCCTAAATTTTTGTTTTTTTATATTTTATATTAATTAATTTATTAAAATTTAATAAATATGTAACTCAAATATTTTTGATCAAATATATAATAGTCTATTATTTTACATTAACAAAATTATTTATACTTAAATTCATTATTTTTTGTCAACTTTTTTAAGGCTTAAAATTTTCAAGCTCAAGTGGCGAAAACCGAAACCAAACTGAAACTAAACCAAAAAAACCAAAACCGAACGGTTTCAAAAATTCCAAAAACCGAAATTTTGTTTTCGGTTTGGTTTTTGCCAAAAACCACACCGAATCGTACCACGCACAAACTCCTAGTATTAATCTAGAAAAGTGCAACATAAATCTCTAAAAGCTTTCCTTGTATATAATGTTTAAAAATTATTTAATTAACTTTTATTACTAATAACACACAATTGTTACTACAAACATATATCATTTAATACTAATATTAATATTAATTTGATATAAGGATTTACATTTTTAAGAATAATGGTGTTTAAAAATATTGATACAACTCATACAAATATTTAAATAAACTGTACTCAAAGTTTAAATAAATATATTCTTATAAAAGCAATATAAAATAATATTTGTGTTTAACATTCAAAAAATATATATATAATCAAAACACCGGATACTAACAGTTTAAAATAATACTAATCCACAAAAAATGAAAAAGTACTTTAAAACATAAAAAACATTATCTTAAATATAAAAAGCCGCTTCACTATTTCAAAATAATAAAACATCTCAAACAATATGAAACATATTTTCCTTAAAGGTATTTATATTGATTTGTTGCGCATGAGCATGTTGCATGACCGACAATGAATATTACCGTTGTTGAATGGTTGTCCAAAACTTGTAACATTTAAACATTTGTTTTTTTATGTGAAATAAACAAATGTTAATAAAACACATAGGATAGTAAGATTATATAAAAGTTAGTTTTTAAACTTTTGATCATGTTATTATTATAATTTTTTTTGGAATATAATAGAAGTTATAATTGTAGTCGGAAAGTGAAAGATTTTAAAAATTATGAATGGTTTTTAAAAATTAAAAATTTAAATGTAGTTTATAGTTTAATCTAACAATAAGATTAAGTATAAATTTAATGCATTCACTTTTTAATCTGAAATTATTAAGACTATTATTTTTTATAAATCATTAAATTGTAAAAAACAATGGAATGTTATATTCAAATTTTAAAACAAATATTGAAGAGAGAAATCATTAAGAACCATTTTCATTTATTAAAAACTAGATTAGTATCCCGTGTGATACACGAGTTGAATAAATTATATTTTGATTATAATAAATGAATATTAAGATTTGTAAAGTCGAATAAATTACAAATTACAAAAGAAAAAAAATCATGATATAGTTATCTAAAAAATATAAAAAATAAAATAAATATGATTGTACATGCCTAGCTAGTGATACCTGAATTATATAATAAAATAATATCATTAATCAAATATTTGATTCATAAATAGTATAAAAAACAAATGTATTAACATGTTTTTCATATAAAGTCTTTCGGGATACATTACTACCCTAAAGAAACTTGGTCATATTGAAAAAGTTTGTAGTGGTGTATCTGCTTATGCTAGTAACATTAAATTATACGTTTTTTATTTACAAACAAAATATGAGAAACTACCAAAAAGATGATCATTAATAAAAACACATATATAGTGATAGAAATTAGAAAAAATACTATTTAACAAATTCAATAGTATTGTAAAAAATTTAAGACGTTAACCTAAATTATCATATATTCAACCAAAATCAAACAAATAAACAAATCATAAACCTTAGAGGTTTATTAGGAAATTAATATATTTTTTTATAACAAAGGGTTGGTTCCATCAATTTTAATTATTTTTTTTAAAGAAAAAGAGTTTTAATGATTGAAAATAAAAACTTGCAAAATGACGCAGATATAGACATATATACTCTCTTTCACAACATTTGATTATATTTTATGTATGATGTATAAGTGTGTATGTGATTTTCAAAATTTTCTACTTTAAAATTAGTTTTGAACTGGACACTTGTATATATAATATGATTAATTATAAAGATTACTGTCATGTTGAAATGATAAAACCGAGCACCGATTCTTTAAGCTAAGTCCTTTAATCTTGTTTTTTAAATAATAATGATGATAATGATTCATGAAAGAATAATATGCGATCATGTGAGTCATGTCCGGTGAAGGTACTTCAATTCTTAAAGTCTCAAAAATTACAATTATATTACATTACAATGCTACAACATTATTATTAGTTATTGTTATTACTTACTAAATAATTAGTTCATAATATGAGAGACATATTTAAAGAAAGTGTCAATTACAAATTCATTTACCGATTGTGATTATCCTTTATTTAATAATTGAACAAAAACTTGCCAAGTGGCATAAATATGGTACAATTAGATGCCAAGTGGCACAAATGAGTTTTTATTTATTATAATAGTTGATTAACTATTATGGGGAAAAACATGTTATAATTTTGGTGGTTTGATGTGATAGAAATGAAGAGATAAGTTATGGAATGTTTTAAATGATTTATATTAATAAAATAATTAAGAATTCAAGATGAAAAGATAGGGGTGACACTTGGCAAAATATTAAGCTAATTAAAGGATATGTGGTTAAACCATCATTTTTGTTTATTATAATAGTAGATTTAAGACACTAAAAGGTCCCACTCCATTTGTAGTCTTATTGGACATAACCAAATATGCAGCCCTTCGATTTTAATATAAGTGAGAACTTTGTCAAGAATAGTTAAGAACCCAAAATTCAAAGAATTTCAATTCAAATTTTTATCAAGATTTCTAAAATCCCTTTTCAATTTGGCATTTCCCAAATTGGGTTGAGAAAAATCAATAAATTAAATTTCCACTTTTTTGGAGGAAAAAAATAGATAAAATTCCAATAAGAAAATAATTGAATTCATGTAATCTCGTGTACCTTATACGTTCATAACAATGATGTGGTAATCTCTTGTACTTTATACAGTTAAGTTAATACCCTTAATCATCATCAATTTGTTTTATGTCAAGGGAAAGTGATCTCGATAGAGATGTATAATATTCAAATCAAACTCGAAAAACTCAAAATTTGATTCCATTCCAAATTTTTGGGTCTTATTTTCATTTGGAATTAGCATTTGATTCGAATTTACATTTTGAATCTAGAACTAGCCCGAGATATAGTATATCATTAGGGTGGCCAGGGTTCGTTAACTTAGCTTGGCCGAGTAGGCCAGGTAGCATGGGGAAACCAACCCCTCCCAACAAAGTAAGTTTTTTTTTGAGTAGTTAGAGCCGAGTATATGTATTTGGGCTGAGTGCATAAGTGTAGTTGAGATGGTTTTAGTTGACTTGAGGTGATATTATCTTATTGGTTAATTGTTAAGTGAGCACCTTGTTACTCCCCCCCCCCCCAAAAAAAAAAAAAAAGAAAAGAAACACCCACCCCACCCTTTTTCCTCTAAATCGAGTAGTGTTGAGTACATTTTGATCGTTGGTTGAGTTTGGTTGGTTCAGTTAGTAGTTTGGGTGAGCAGCTAAAACAACCCCCCACCCTTATACACCTATATTGTGCATAGACCCGACCCATGCCCTTTACTAAGACGTGAGCCTTTTACAAATTAGTGAATTACAACTCTCTTTGGGCCTGAACCATTGACCACCACCAAGCTAGCCCTTGATTATGTTAGACAAGTTTTACTTGTTTGTTTTATAATTAATTTTTTTATGTAATCGACCCATTCTTAATACTTATTTAACTATTTTAAGCAAATCAAATTAAAAGCTGATAAATAGTTTTGAATAAAACATGTTTTCAGTTTAGTTTTTATTCACCGTATAAGATTTTTTGTCTTCTTTGCAAAAGACATTTTAACATTTTCAGAAGGTTATTTGCTAGTTTTGCGATATGAAAACATTCCTCGCTATATGTTGCGACTCGAAGAGTATGTTCATTGCAAATTCCTATGTTTGCAACCGCTTGTTTTCATCGGCGATAGATTTGTTCTGTCACACCATGTCGTCGTTAATACTCAACTTTGTAGTTGTGATCCTGTGTAGGATCCTTAGAAGTATAAAATCTTATATCATATGAAAGCGATCTTATCGATAACCATGCCAAATAAATTGAAAAGGCAAATGAATCAAAGTGTAAAGTTTATAGAGTTTTCCGCTTCAATAACTTAATTAGCTTCGATCCCCTTATAATCTAAATCTCTAAAGCATAATAAATTAGTAACATATGTTATCATGTTAAATGTTAATAATAATGAAGGAAATCACACATATAGTCCAACTATTTGCTCAACCATATAACGTAATAACGTATTTCTAAAGAAACCACAAAAGACCCCACACTCATGCATAGTGTGGAACTACATTTAATCAACTTCTATGAACAACGTAATATTGACTTGTACTTGACGCAAGAAAGATAGTACTTTATCACGTATTTGACCATTTTAGACATCATAGGCCCACCCCATGTGTAGTCTTATAGCACAAAGCCAAAAAAACAGTCATAGGCATAAAAATTTTATTAGACAAGTACTTTGTAGCTACCAGAAATAGAGGAAATTTTCAAAAAAAAATAAAATTTGAAAATAAAAATTTATTAGTCGAGAAAAAAACATAAATTTAAAAATAAATTACCACTTTGTCGACAAAAAAATTTCCCAATTTAGAAAAAATAGCTAATTCATAACAATAAACTATATATTATCGTATATACAAATAAATAAGTAAATGAAAGCGACATAGTTCGTCACGCTTATGTAAACCCTCATTTACCCATGTCACTTCTATTAATCCCTAAGTTTGTTTCTCGCTTCACTTTTTTAATTCGTAAATCTTTATTAATATTCATTATATTTTCTCGGTTCTTTTTTTTCAAAGGGATATTGGTTTTAAATACTCTCAACTTTGACAAATTGGTAGATAACACTCTCAACTTACGAATTGTTCCCCAACACTCCCAACTTTTAACATATTTTCTTCTGGCACTCCCGGAGTAACGAGACACTAACTTCGTTAGTGTTTGAGGTAAAAAATGTCATTTTTCAAAGTTCAAGGCATTAAATCAAATTTTATTTATTATCATATCACCCATCTTTCCTCTTCCTTACGGACAACCACCAGCCACTGGCAGCCGTCAATCACCCCATTCTTTAGTGTTTGAAACCGAGTCGGTAGAAAACCATATAGGAAACACTACGAATCGATCCCACCCACCGACCTTTCCGGGTCAGAATTCACCAACGCCTCAAATGCCGCCGGAAAAAGCCAACTCTTCATCATTAAAACAGTTTCCCTTCGATAATTTGGCCGCCAAAAAAACCCAACTCTTCATCATCGCCACCATTCTCCCCGCCGCCGCCACCACCATCTTCCTCCCAATCATAATCACCACCGGCTCCCACCCACCACACCACCACCGTATCCCACCCAATAACAACAACTACCCACTCGACTTCCCATCCAACGCCTCCCAGTTCCTCCATTCCAACGGCTTCAACTTCATTGCCAACCTCATCCACGTCTCATCGGACCTCTTCCTCTCAACCTTCGAATCCATCATCTTCGCCATCCCAGATTCCACCATGTCCAATCTCTCAAACCCTTAGTGGCCGGTGGTTGGTGGTTGTCGGCATGGAAGATGATGGAAGAGGGGTGGTTGGGTGGAGATGGATGATGGAATATATAACAAATAAAATTTGATTTAATGCCTTGAACTTTGAAAAATGACATTTTTTAACCCCAAACATTAACAAAGTTAGTGTCTCGTTACTCCGTGAGTGCCAGAAGAAAATATGTTAAAAGTTGGAAGTGTTGGGGAACAATTCGTAAGTTGGGAGTGCTATCTACCAATGGGTCAAAGTTAAGAGTATTTAAAATCAATATCCCTTTTTCATATGATAAATAAGTTTGTTTTCCATTTCTTTTTTTCTTTCTTTTTTAATTTCTAAATCTTTATTACTATGTAATATTTAACTTAATATTTTATTTATTCGACCTGTGTAATACATGAGATTCTTATCTATTTCCGAAATAAACTGTACTTAATGCCATTAATTTTATACATTACCATAAATTTATTTTTTTTACATAGAGAAAGTGATCTCCTACTAAGGCAGCCCTTTGGAACTAGCCCAAGATATAATATGGTTCTTACTTGATGGGCCCGACCCAGCCCGGCCCGATACGAAACCTGTCTTTGGTAAATTTCCAATTCTTTTCACAACACACACATAAACTTGTTCAAAGACTAATAACAACCTTTTTCTAGAGTCAAACTCTTTTTCCTTTGTGCCTTAACCGTTGACCGCCACCGAGCCTTGACCTGGACCCGACAACAGGCACTTGGAACCCAACGTCTTCAATGGTTCCAACCGTTTTTGACAGGCGGCGTTTACTAACCTCCTCCACTAAAGATTTATGAAGCAGTTGACTTCTCATGTCAACCATTGACCGGTTTCTTGTTAGCCTCGGGCCCGCCATTGTGCTAGCTTTAGATGTTGAAGCTTTATGAAAGTCAACTGTGACATTTGACTGGTTTTCTTGAGTCTTGGTAGCTTTCTCTTCATGACCAAACCTTGTAGAGTTGTGGGGCCCGTTTTTCGGGCTCGAAAGGTTGTGAATTTCTTGGTGGTCAACGTAAGTCAAATTTGAATAAGTTCCTGAAACTACAGATCCTTGAGAACTTGTGTCATCAAAAACTTGATCTGCAAGAACTTCAGATTATAAAGACAGTTCTGCAAATTTTTAATAAAGATTTTATACTGATGCTAACTTTCACTTCAGCTTTTAATTTTTATCAGAGGTAGGGGTGTAAACGAGCCCACCTGAGCCCGAGCTAGGCTCGCTTATTGATTATTTATTAATTAATTTTATATACACTTATAACTGTTTTTATGTATTCTTATAATTGTAACTTTTGTATATAACATAAAGTATATATTCTTTAGTTATTGTTATCATTTTATTATAAAGAATAACTATTATTGTGTAAATGTAGATATTTAATGCATTAAATATAAATTATATAATAATCAGCCTGTTTAGGCTCATAAGCCACTCAATCTCGATAAGTGAGCATGCGCTTGTTTATTAAACGAGCTTATTTTTAGATTGGCACAAGCCGAGCCAGGCACAACTAGATTTGGGCTCGGGAGATTATTAATCATTGGTTAATTTTTAATCATTATAATTAATTGTTATATATGTTCATTTATTTTTATTAGATCTTTTTCCATAAACATAATCATTATACAATATACAAATATATATTTAACATATAAAAAACTTGTATAAATACTAGGCTCATTCAGATTAGCGGGCCAACTCAAGCTTGATAAATGAAGCTTAGGCTCGTTTATTAAACAAGCATATTTTTAGGCTTAGGCTCGGGCTCAAGCTTGTTTAAGCTCGGGTAGATTCAAGCTTTTAGCGAGCCGATCTTAAGTAGCTTAGAGCAGCTTGACTTGTTTACACCCCTATCAAGCTCAGTTAAGCTTGGCTCATTTACACTACACCCCTATTCAAATGTGGCAAAATGAGCAAGTTGGTTAACCCGTCAAAATAACTACTTTTGGTACGGGTTGGGTTGACCCAAAACATCTTTTGACCACAACTTTTGAACTTCTTATCTATAAATAATTTGTCAAACATAATTTCAAAAGCGGAATTATATTATATTTTTAATAATAATAATGTGAAATTGTTATAATTAATAGATGTTTAACCCGTTAAGATAAAACATAATCCGAGTCGACTCATTAATAAGTATACACGTAAAAATACCTTGTGACCAATCCGCACCGCATGCCACTCCATCTATCTGTCGAGAGCCTGAAAACGATAACTGAGATGACGAGGAAGACGAAAACGAGTGGAAAGAGTGGCTGTGATCATCTTCATCTTGATTAATATTATTCCAGTCGGGTATGAGGCCCGAAATTTCACCTTCAATCATATCAGAGATGTCACACGGGTCCCAGTCTGTTATCTCGAGCTCCTTAACCATTTCATATGCAACTTCATATGGTGTGTCGTTTAATATATCGAACGGGAAGTAAATGTTTCTCACAGAACCTGCTTGCACATTATAACCAATATTAATAACACAAACCTTAAAAAGATTTATATATCTTTTTTATTTTTTTTGAGAAGCATTTTTATGCATATCTGGCATCTGTTGTGTCAACTGACATGACAAAACCGACAGCTTCAAAACGACTAAATCCAAAATAAAAATTACCTTCACTGTCTACAATTTGAACCCGGAGAATAATGGTATCATCATCCGGATTCAACTTTCCTGCAATGGACATATTGGTTCGTGGCGGATACCCGTTCAAATGCAGCCTCTCAATTTCAATATCATCATTCATAAAAGGTTTCTGATGAATATATTCGGCTGCAGGGGCCCGTTCATCTTCATCCATGGATAGAAACGGGTCAAGCATTAGATCCTTAGCCGATAACCTGTTTGAAGCGTTGACCAAACATTTTCCAATGAAGCATTGGGCTTCAAGATCTTTGACTTTGTAGAATGCCCTTGGAAGCTTGCCCTGAAACATTTTAATTTATAAAAGTTATGTTAGTATAATAGTATTACTATTATACAGTATAATCTTTGTGTTACAAAGGTAAACTTTTTGGCGAAAAACACTATATGATTCAATAATAATAACATAAAATATGAGCGTACCGATGTTACTTTCTTGTAGATTTGTGCAGGATTAGTGCATTCACTATATGGATATTCATGAGTTAGCATTTCTAATATACACATGCCAAACGAGTACACGTCAACCAACTCGTTGTAGTTTTCTTCATAGAGTTCTGGGGCCATGAACTCAGGTGTGCCTGAAACAAATTGGTCAAAATTAGTGTTATCTGAACCTCTAACTTTTACTAATTCGACCATGTAAATATAAAAGTAACGGGTTAAAACGGGTCAGGGTCAAAACAAGCCAACATGTTAAAAATATCAATACAATTAATAAAGCAATTTTACATGTAGTTAACATGTAAGTATATATAAGTCAACTTTGACTCCGTTTGACCAATTCTTGTTTATCTGGTATTTATCAAATCAACCCGTCTGTTAACAAATCATAGAAACAGGTTCAAGCATACCGATAACAGAATGCGCTCTACATGAGCCATGTAGGATAGCAGCAAGCCCAAGATCACCAATCTTTACTTGGCCCAAATGACCATTAACAAAAATATTGTCGCACTTAAGGTCTCGATGGATCACTGACGGATCATGACTGTGCAGATAAACCAGGCCCGCTAAGATCTGTCGGGCCCAAATCTTTATAGCCCGTATATCCACTTTATCATATTTCTTCCTGTATCTGCATAAAACAAATGTACATCAAATTAGCATTAGAAGCAAACTTGACCAAGAATTAGTGAAAAATGTAGTATTATTATTACTCTTTGAGTGTTCCTGAAGTGAACATTTCGGTTATGAAATTAAAGGTTCTTCGGTCCACATCAATCCATGATGTATAGAATTTGATGATTGAATCATGGTTAAGGGTGCCTAGAAGGTGAACCTCGGAGTATAAACGTTGCAAATCTTCAGGAGACCGAAGCAAGTCGTGAAGTTTGACTTGACCCCATGCGACTTCCATACCGAGCACTTCATCGATTGCTTTGTATACCGTTTTCATAGCCCCTTTTCCAAGTACTTCCTTGAACTGGATATCATTTATATGTCAATATATCAAACCAACATGAAACAAGAATTGAAAATACAAACTCTTTTTATCATAATGCAATTCTGGATTCACCAATGGTACATGCTACTTGGAATTACAAGCAAAATAACTTATGAACTTTTATTTTAAAAGATCAAAAGCTAGTCAAAAACTTTCTATGTACCCACAGAACACTAAAAGGAGATTGACAAGAAAAAAAAATCCAACATGAACTAGAAAAACAATATAGAATTTGGATCTATTAAAGATTCATGTAGGTCCATATAGAAGAGGCTCCAAATGAACTAATTGAAGTTAAGGCAATTATGCTAAAGGTACAAGCTTTTTTTTAAATTAAGTGACTTCCTTAATCCAAATTGCTAAAAAAAACTATAAAGTTAGCCAAGATTCATAGATTAAAAATGTATGTTTAACTTATTTATGGTATTTGAGGCCAGACATTCCTTATGAACCCGGTATCTCTCTTGTTCACCGCCAGTACAACTATTATCAAGATTAATTACTTTATTTTATTTTTCATATGAAAAGTAACCCATTTAAATGGTTAAGAGGTAACCGTAAGTCTAAATGGTTAAGAGCTAACATCTTAATGTTAACAATTAAGAAGCTATGAACCATTAAGAGGTAGTATCTTAATGACTACTAAAAGGCTACCAAACAACTCTTAATCTTGAATTGATCAATTCTATCATAACAAGAATCCAAGATTAAATTGACCACCATAATCATAAAACCTTAAGCAAAGACCAAAAAAAAAAAACTTTTTGCACCAAGAACAAAAAGCCAACACAAAACTAAACAATTGCATGAAATGATGAAACATAAACAACCATCTTACCCGCCCGTATCGACCCGTTGGATCGGTCTCAACATACCGATTACTACGTCCATCTTGATCACCAAACCCAGACTTTGATTTGGGTTTAAGCATGCTTTCCTTAACCCCAAAAGTTGCTTACAAAACTATATAAAATAAAGTTGAAAAGATACGTGTGTGTATTAATAATTCAAGAATAATAATAATAATATGGAAAATAGAGGACAAGAACAGAGAGATAACAGGAACATCCACTATATATATATCTTAATCAAAATATAAAGATTTTAAAGGGTATGTATTATTTACCATCACAGAAGACGACACCAAATATGACAACTGAAGAAACACTAACCGGACCCCGGACAGATTACTGGTAACCTGGGGGTTGGATAGTTGTTTCCCACGAGGGGTTAGACCCTTGGAAGATGGTTCTTCTGATAACCTGCAAAACAGACACCGTGAGCTCGTCACTGAGAAGGGGGGGTTCCTCCTTGTGACCACCCTCCGGCGTGAGAATCAGACTAGATTGCTCTTTAAATATAAAAGTATATTAAGAGATTGCTAGAGCAGATATCAGGTATAATATGATGATAATGTAGTAAGATATGTTGTGTTCAGATGATCATACCATTTGGGGTATTTATAGCCGAAGGTAGGTTTCCAAGGAGGTATGGCCGGCTGCAACAGTGTTCCTGTTCATCAACAGTAGCCTACGCACGTGCCCTGCTGGTAGTTGGTGGGTAGGCAGCGGCTGATAGTGACCAGGCCTGCTGTATACTATTCCCTTTCCACCAACTGCCGGCTACGCACGTGGTATGACAGTAGTTGGTGAGTAGGCAGCGGCTTAATAGTGATACAGTACAGGAGCATGCTGCTCGCCATACTGTATCAGTGAGTTGTCGTATCCCTGATCAGATCTTTCGCCCATACCTCGTCAGGTACAGTAAAAGGTCCTTCAGTATACAGACTGGCTTATTTGGGCGGGAGTATTCCCCCTCCCGCCTCTGTGCGAGATTGCTCCCGGCTTTGCTCATTCCTTCAGGTGACACTGAATGATCGAGAGCTAAGTACCTAGTGCGTGTAGCCATGCTGCGCGGGTGGCCTTCCCTCATGGCTTGTATCCGAGGCTGCGGGAACAGGCGGAGTCCTTCACCATGGGAGGCATTTCCTGCGGGAACAGCTTGCGTACTGCGCGTAAGGACGTCACGTCTCTGAGCATGGTTGGTCCTGCGGATCCAGTTGGTCTCTGCGCAGACGTCCCTGTTTAAGGTGAGTCTTGCGGGACCAACTGGGCTCTGCTGGGACCTACCTCTTCAAGTCCCCCCAGTCCAATGTTCTTCTCATGCGTGTTTAATAAAGTGAGGTGAACTTTTGGACTTGAGCAAAGGGTTTTGAAAAGGGTTTTGTAAGGTTTTCCATGGGGATTCTTTCCGCGGAAGTCCTTGTCACTTGCAGAAATGCCCGAGTTTTCTGCTTGGTCTTTGGGTATGATGCGGGTAGGTCTGTAACCTCCTCGCAAGTCAGGAGCATTGAGTCCCAGTTGTATGGATTTTCCATGAGGTTTTGGTAGTTTTGAACATAGTGATCAATTATGTTAAGACCACCAATTCCATCCTGGAGCTTCAAACAACGTAGTTCTCGACGTTCCCGCTATGCGGGGATGTTATTTCCGTTTCCGCAAGCATTGCCCAGAAGATCCTTCTTGGTTTCAATTCCCAACGGAGCGCTAGGTATGTGAAGGGTTTTGCCTTGACACTGTACCTGCGCTCGTCTTACGGTTACTTTACTTCCAAGGTATTCCTGGCGTCAATTCCCTGCGGGTGCTAGGTATGTGAAGGGTTTTGCCTTTACACTGTACCCGCACCCGTCTTATAGTTACTTGGTTGCCGAGGAATACTTGGCTTCAATTCCCTGCGGGTGCTAGGTATGTGAAGGGTTTTCCCTTAACACTGTACCCGCGGCCGTCTTACGGTTACTTGTTCGCCAAGATTTTCTTGGCTTCAATTCCCTGCGGGTGCTAGGTATGTGAAGGGTTTTGCCTTAACACTGTACCCGCATCCGTCTTACGGTTACTTGTTTGCCAAGGTTCTTGGCTTCAATTCCCTGCGGGTGCTAGGTATGTGAAGGGTTTCGCCTTAACACTGTACCCGCATCCGTCTTACGGTTACTTGTTTGCCAAGGTTCTTGGCTTCAATTCCCTGCGGGTGCTAGGTATGTGAAGGGTTTCGCCTTAACACTGTACCCGCATCCGTCTTACGGTTACTTGTTTGCCAAGGTTCTTGGCTTCAATTCCCTGCGGGTGCTAGGTATGTGAAGGGTTTTGCCTTTACACTGTACCCGCACCCGGCTTATGGTTACTTGTTTGCCAAGGTAAGGGGTATTTTCCAGCTTTTTAATATTTTCAAATTTTTGAATTTTGAAATTCGAAGAGTTGGTGAAAAGATAAGAACAGTCCAAACCTCTGAAACGTCGTGCGACGGTTTCTTCTGACTGTGTCAGGACGTGCAGGAAGTTATGGTGACGTGACAGAACATGGTCATTCCAGACGCTTTTCCTGGCGCGTGGGCACGATTTTTCGGGCGCGTGGCCGCGAAATTACTGGCACACGTCCTGTCAACAGCTGTTGCCAGCCTGCTTTTTGCCACGTGTCATAGTTTCATTGCACCTTCGATTTCTCTCTCCTCCGCATTAAATTCACCGCATTAATTGCGATTAGTATATAAAGGGGGAGAGGCCTCTTTGTAATCCACACTTTCACCTCTCTTCTTCTTCTTAGTGATTTCCGGCAAATACTCCCCTTTTTCAGGCAAGCATTTTCCCGAAATCACTCTTCTTTCTGCAAAAATGTCTTCTCATGATGCTGAAGCTGTAGCCGACGATAGGAGTACTGCTGGCGAGTGCCAGTGTGCTCTACCTGTCGATCAGTACCAGTACATCGTCAGGAAGTTCATGCTCGAGTCTCTCGAGCCTGAGTTTCCTGAATCCCACCAGACTGTGTACGATGCCCCCAGTGGCAAGATCGGGGTATATGCTGCATTCTTTGTTTATGGGAACCTTAGGTTCCCATTGACAAAGTTTGTGTACCGTGTCCTGGAGAGGCACGGGGTGCACCTGACCGAGGTGCATCCGATGGCGATTGCCAAGGTCCGGCACTTCGAGTGGGTGTGTCGGATTCTGGGTATTGAGCCCTACGTGGACCGCCTGATGACCTTTTATACTTGGAGGTGCGTCCAGGGGTGGTACACCCTGACAACCCGTATTAAGGGTTTGAAGATCTGCGTGACCGAGCGCAGTCTCCGATCGTGGAAGCGGGAGTTCTTCTACATCTCTGCCCGCGCCATCCCCATTGCTATGAAGTTCAAGAAGGGTCAAGCGCTTCCGAGCCTTCACGCTTCCAGCTACCAGGAGGCGGAATGGTTCGCGAAGATATCCCGGGTCCAATCTCCGGTTTACCGGTTTGCGGAGTCCGGGATGGTGCTGCTGGGGATGAGCCGGGTATGGAAGGATGCGTCCCGGTTTCCCATCCTTCTTGAATACGGTTTGAACTCTATTCCTTATGGTATGTCTTATCTTTCTTGCTGATATTAGTTAATTTTCTAACTGTTTCTTTTTCTTTCAGAGGGGAATAATTTGGAGTCGCTCCTGTTCCCGCGGGAAGCTGACAGTCCCGTGCGGGTGGGCACTCGTGCTCTGGACGACAATGAGTTGCCCATCCTGGAGCAAACGGCGGATAGGTTTGTGGAGGTCTATCCGCCGGGCCAAGAGATCCTGAGCCACCGGCGGCCAGGTAAGGAGATATTCTATCCTGAACCCCTCAATGCTGTACCCGTTGCTGGAAATCCTTACATCCTGTCTTCTTCTGAGGAATCCGCAGATGGTCATCCCCTTGTGCGGAAGAAGAAGGCTGCTGCCGTCGTGAAAGGGGAAGGAGAAGGCCTCCACAGCTGATCCAGTGGTTCTCTCTGACTCGGAGTCAGATAGTGAAGAGGTGGCGGGGAAGCCCGGTGGTGAGAAGACCACTGTTCCGGAGGCTACGACCGTTACCTCCGGGGAACCAACGAAGACGACGGTGACCGGTACCAAGAGGCCGGCTCCATCGGGTTCCTCCCCGCCTGTCCGTACGTTCAGGGTCAAGAGAACCCGTAAGTACAATCATAATGTCTTTGCAGATTTATCACTATAAATTTATCTAACACTTTCTTCTTTGTGCAGGCGTGGGTGTTGACGCATTCCGGGGTGAACCGCAGGGGAGTATCTCCCCGCCAATGACGGTAGGCTCGGTCAGCCTTCCTGAGGCGTCGACCCAGGCGCCTGCGCCTGCATCCGCTGGTCCAGTTGCTCATCTCCTTTGAGCCAACTGTTCCGGCAGTGATGACGTCACCGCCGGCTGTGAGTGCGATTTTTACAGCATCCTTCACAGAGCCGGCGGTTACTGCTGCTGCTTACAAGGCGGCGACCACAACGGCGACCACGGCGGCTGCCACCATGCCCGCGCCACCGGCACCGATGGCCGGACCATCAGGTACGCGCAGGGCTTCCCGCCGATCTTTGCCACCTTCCCGTCTGCCTGACCTGTTGGATGGATTTCCTTTAGGTTCAGGTGATGGGTTTGGCGGCTATCGGCCTGTCATTGACCCTACAGGTGCGTAGGGTTCATTTCTTTTTCCCTTATGTTTTGTATCATCTTTTCCTTACTGCTTTTGTTTCTTTTGCAGTGTCGGATTCCAATGAAGTGTATGTTCCTCGATGGAACATACGCCGAGGAACAACCCTTCGCACACCTGTGGAGTGCGTGGACTGGGCTCGCCACGCTGCTCCTCCGGGTGCGTTGGGGGAAGCCATGGTTAGCTACCAGGAGGGTAGGCTAACTAATGAGCTTCGGGTTCTCCAGGCCCGGATGCAGCCGCGCGTCGAGCTGCTTTGTCGTGAAAACGACAAGTTGAAAGCAGCTCACGCCAAGGACATATCTGAGGCGCGTGCTCTTCGGGAGGAGAACCAACAGCTGGCGGCAGCTGCCGCCGACAAGGAGAAGGCCTTCAAGGCCCTCGAGGTTGAAGTTCAAGCGCGACTCGAGGCCCGCTCCAAGGCTGCCCAAGCTGTGAATGAACAGCTTCGGCTGGCCAGGGAGACTGCGCGAAACGCAACCGAGAGGGCTGCCAAGGTTGAAGCCGTTGCTGAGCCTTTGCGTGTGGAGAATGAGGAGCTCAAGGCCAAATTAGAGGCTCTCCAACGCGCTCATGATGCCTTGGCAATGGAAGATGCCAAGAAACTCCAGGAAATCCTGGACCAGAGGGGGGTGCTTGACCAGACCCAGCGGAAGCTTAAGGGCGTCGAAGAGGCTGCCGCAAAGGAAGTTTTACTTGCCAACCTTAACAAGAGCGAAGCCGAACGCGCCCATAACGAAGCTCAAGCTGCCCTCCAATGGCTTCTTCGAGAAGCGTTGCCTCAGGTATGTTTAGATTTATCTTCACGCTTTTCTTTTGTAAGAAAAGGTTCTAATACTTGTGTTTTCTTTGTAGGTTGTGCGTCGGGTCTTTTCAGAGACCTCTTACGATGATGCTATGACCGCAGCCCTCAACGCTTCTCATGAGGATGGGGAAAAGGCCGGTTTCTTGCTTGGTCTAGGGTTTGTTGAGAAAGGCGTCCCGCCTTCCAACTTCCCTTTGTTCAATGTGGATACCGAAGCCATTTATGACCAAGCATTGAACCAATACGCCGCCTTCCCGCATCCAGTGGTGGAGAAGGTGGACGAAGTAGCTGCTGCTGATGATGGGTTAGCTGTCCTCAAAGCGTTCCTCGAACCACCCCGTTCTTCTGACGGAGCGGGTCCAAGTGGAAGCGGCCCTGAAGCTTGATCCTGAAGATCCCTTCCCATTGCTAAGATAGACTTGTATAGTTTTTTTTTTCTTTTAGGCGGGTAGTTACCCGGCCATTCTTGTAATATATTCTTGAAATATTAATCTTTTTGCGTATAAGATTGTTATTTCCTTCTTTGGGTTCCTTGCTTTATAAACTTATGACTTGCATACTTAGTTTAAATTAGCAATTTTCCAAGTGTTTAGAATAAGAACCTTTGAACGTGGTTGATAGTGGGTTAAAGTTTCGCTTCCTCCTTCGTGATTGTGCGGGTAGAACCGTCACTTGCACTTGGTAGGATGGCTAAACTTTAACTTTTATCTGACCTGCGTGTAGGTTTTCCTTTTCGAAATTTCTAAGGCATTAAGATAAGTTAACCTTTGAACGTGGTTGATAACAGGAAGTCTTGCTTCCTCTTTCGTGATTGTGCGGGTAGAACCGTCACTTGCACTTAGTAGGATGGCAAAACTTTACCCTTATCTGACCTGCGTGTAGGTTTTTCTTACCTTTTGAGGATAAGTTAACCTTTGAACGTGGTTGATAATAGGTGTGAAGTTTTGCTTCCTCTTTCGTGATTGTGCGGGTAGAACCGTCACTTGCACTTAGTAGGATGGCAAAACTTTACCCATACCTGACCTGCGTTTAGGTTTTTCTTACCTTTTGAGGATAAGTTAACCTTTGAACGTGGTTGATAATAGGTGTGAAGTTTTGCTTCCTCTTTCGTGATTGTGCGGGTAGAACCGTCACTTGCACTTAGTAGGATGGCAAAACTTTACCCTTATCTGACCTGCGTGAAGGTTTGTCACGTTGCTGGGTTCGTGCGGGTAGGACCGCCTTCCCATGCAATGACGACGTAATTATGCGGTGAAAACCGGCATATTAGTTCAGAAAAGTATAAATGTAAAATCATCAGCTTCGGTGTTCTTAAAGAGAATCATTTCCATTAGAAGTGGCTCTTGGCCTTTTCTTTACAAATTGGAATTGATTTACATGCAGACTGTGTAAATGAGCTCCCTTCCATGTTGGGATGGGAGTGCCATCGAGCCGATACGCACCTGGTTCGGGATCTCGTTCTTTACGCAGCATGTAGTCTCGATTTTGAAGCTGGAATTGATTCGTGTTTTCCCCAGCTGGGGTTCTATACGCACTCGCCTGCTCAGCCTTTATTACACCACGAGGTACGCGAGCGTCCCATCTCTGACAAATGCTTCGACCATATCTTTTACATCTATGCATTCTTCAGTGTTGTGGCCCTTTGTCTTGTGAAAGTCACAGTATTTGCTCCGATCAGCATCGTGACGATGTCGGATTATTGGAGGCTTTGGCCATGGGAGCTCTTCAGTGGCGAATATCTCAGTGACGCTTTTGGTGAGTGGCGTCCATCTGGAGTTCCGGTGCGACTGTACATTATCCCTTCCGCCCAACCGATGTTGCAAGCCGGATGAGGTGTCAAAGTTTACCCTTGACTGCCAAATGCCTAGCTTTCGTTTTTTATTTAGTCGGGCGGTGAGGACGTTGTCTTCTCTCGTCTTCTGGGTGTAGAGCTTTGTGTTCTGTGGGAGATCTCTACCCAGTTGCTTCTCTGTTTCCGCATAGCGTTTTGCTGCTGTCATGATGCCATCCCATGTGGATGGCATGCCATCTTTACCCGTTAGGGTGCGGATGAGCTCTGGGTCATGTGCGCCCTGGATGAAGGCAGCGCGAACAAGATCTTCGCTGATATTGCCCAAACTTAGCTTCTTTGAGTTGAAGCGAGTGATGAAGTTTGGCAGAGATTCATCTTCCTCTCGTATGCATTTGAGGATTGTCCATTGCTCCTCGGTATACTTTCGTTGCTGGCTGAAGTGTTGGCTAAACTTCTGTTGGAAGTCTGCCCAGTCGTAGATGTGGTTGACCGGTAGACGATCGAACCATGCTCTAGCAGCCCCAACCAGCGTCATTTGGAACATGTAACACCACGTGGGTTCCGTCCAATTGCTGACGGTTGCCCCCGCTATAAACCTGTTCAAATGATCGTCTGGATCAGATAAACCGTCATATGTGCCTATGTTAGGCATTTGTTTGGCACTCTTTGGGGCGATTGCTTCCGCAATGTCCCTTGCAAATTTGGACGTTCCTGCCTTTGCAACGTTTGGTCTAAACGTTTTGGAGAAGTCTCGTGGACTTCCACCTGTGCTTTTTGGTTTGAAGGCTTGTCCAAAATGCCTTTTCGGTTGGGATTCCGTTTCCTTACGCTTCCCTTTTGCCCTATGGCGAGGGTTCGCGTCGGAGTCGGATTCCTCCGAGTCATCCTCCCAGTACTCGAATTCGTCGGCCTGTTGCACGGAACGCAAGCGTTCGTCCAACTCAGCCTGGAATTCCTTTTGTCGTGCCTCCGCCCATGCCTTAACTTCATCGAGAGTCTGGCGGGGGAGTCTTCGTTTCTCAAACTGGATATCGGTGGATCCCAGTAGGTGATCATTTACTGCACTTGCCCCAGCTTTGGTAAGTGGGGTAGGGTTTGTAAAATTTACTTCACTTGCCCCGGCTTCGGTAGCCGGGGTAGTGTTCGTAAAAACTGTGTTGCCGGTATTCCCCCTAGTAGCAGGGGTTGTGGTTACCGGAATTTCTCTAACCATCTTTGTAGAAGTTTGAAAAAACTGGAGAAAAATAAAGTTCTAGCTTTATGCACGGATGGCGCCAATGAAGAAACACTAACCGGACCCCGGACAGATTACTGGTAACCTGGGGGTTGGATAGCTGTTTCCCACGAGGGGTTAGACCCTTGGAAGATGGTTCTTCTGATAACCTGCAAAACAGACACCGTGAGCTCGTCACTGAGAAGGGGGGGGTTCCTCCTTGTGACCACCCTCCGGCGTGAGAATCAGACTAGATTGCTCTTTAAATATAAAAGTATATTAAGAGATTGCTAGAGCAGATATCAGGTATAATATGATGATAATGTAGTAAGATATGTTGTGTTCAGATGATCATACCATTTGGGGTATTTATAGCCGAAGGTAGGTTTCCAAGGAGGTATGGCCGGCTGCAACAGTGTTCCTGTTCATCAACAGTAGCCTACGCACGTGCCCTGCTGGTAGTTGGTGGGTAGGCAGCGGCTGATAGTGACCAGGCCTGCTGTATACTATTCCCTTTCCACCAACTGCCGGCTACGCACGTGGTATGACAGTAGTTGGTGAGTAGGCAGCGGCTTAATAGTGATACAGTACAGGAGCATGCTGCTCGCCATACTGTATCAGTGAGCTGTCGTATCCCTGATCAGATCTTTCGCCCATACCTCGTCAGGTACAGTAAAAGGTCCTTCAGTATACAGACTGGCTTATTTGGGCGGGAGTATTCCCCCTCCCGCCTCTGTGCGGGATTGCTCCCGGCTTTGCTCATTCCTTCAGGTGACACTGAATGATCGAGAGCTAAGTACCTAGTGCGTGTAGCCATGCTGCGCGGGTGGCCTTCCCTCATGGCTTGTATCCGAGGCTGCGGGAACAGGCGGAGTCCTTCACCATGGGAGGCATTTCCTGCGGGAACAGCTTGCGTACTGCGCGTAAGGACGTCACGTCTCTGAGCATGGTTGGTCCTGCGGATCCAGTTGGTCTCTGCGCAGACGTCCCTGTTTAAGGTGAGTCTTGCGGGACCAACTGAGCTCTGCTGGGACCTACCTCTTCAACAACATTAGAGGATTCAAAGAATCAGAACTGCCCATCATCTCTTTTATCTTTGACAAGTCATGATTGTTATTATTATTATAAGTATATGGGGTGGTAAAAAACATAACATTTGAGTTTGAGATGACATGGAGAATAATGTTTGGTGTGTGTGGGTCAAAAGTTTGGACAATGGAGATGAAGATGAGACACAACTAACACGAGTGATGACAATGATAAGGATCTTGCAACTTTATTTTAAGGATATGTGGTTGTCGTTTCTTGGAGCTAGTGCTGGTTGACTAGTGATTGTGAATGACTAATATTATTTTATATTTAGAAGTTACATGAAATATGCATTTGGAGTTTATGTGATTATCATGTGAAGAAAGAATATAATATACGTGATTTTCAGGTGAAGAATGTAAAGAAAATAGTTAGAATATTCGTGTTGCAATAATTGAACGTTTAGCTTTGTTTAATTATGTATTGGTTGTAGTATGTTTAGTTTTCATTATATCACGTTAAGTAGTTATATCCGTATAAAATTACAACAGTGGCATCTCGTTCCCTTCGCGTCTTGACGTTATTGCTAGGGTTTGTGATGGGATGGGTATGAGACTAGTATTGGTAATTCTAGTCGTATACCCAGTTATAAAATTATGTCTCACACTCGCCCAATACACATGAGGCATTGGACATATCATTTTTTTTCATTTCTATTTTTATAAGAATTTATATTTTCAACAATAAATAAAAACATCAAATAGATATTCTAAAAAAATTTACTTAGTTGGTTGTTCCAAAAAAAAAACGAGTATACCAGTAATATCAGGTATTAGGTATAATCTTTCAAAATACTTAAACTTTTTTATCAGTTGGTCTTTATAATGAATGGTATATGAAATCCAACACATTTGAATTACAAGAAAATGTAGTAAGGGGGTGTTTGGGATTGCTTATTTTTATCAACTTATAACTTATTAACTTTTTTGAAAAGTAATAAGGTGTTTGGGATTGTTTATATTGTGAAAGGAAAAGTTTTATAAGTTACACTTTTGTAACTTATTAACTTAATGAAAAGTTATAAGGAGGTAAAATAAGAAATCCCAAACACCTCCTAACAATGAAGGCGACATAACTAACGGAATATACCAAGTTTAAAGCCGATTGTGAATTGTAAGCACCATTATTAACAATCATCCAAGACTCAATTAGTTCCACCCCAAAGGAATAGAATAATCCTCCAAAAGTATATGGATTGAGATCTATCAAAATCTTATTCCCATTCTTTACGGTACTTGCCAACTCACTAATTTATAGGTTAAAGTTTGACACCATAATGGTTACATATATCAAAGCCATTAATCAAACTAATTAAGTTCATAAATGAACTCTAAGTGTTGAAAAATATCATATCTAAAAGGACTTCTTATTTTGTAGGAGCTAGGATCAAATAATAAAAAAATTAACGTGTTAAACGTACGAATTAAGTAATGTAATTATATATACAAGTAATATGATTAAACTACATATAAAACATTGCATACAAAACAACTATTTTTATAATTACATTATTTGTATATATACAGTTTTTTTTAGTTTTCCCATTTTCCTAGTTACCTTTATTTCTTTATTTTATTGTAAGACACATATGATGAGTCATCTACTAATAACTAAATACGTAGAAATTCAACTCAAAAAGATTAGTTAATTTTCAGTTGGATTCGTGGTATACTAGGATTGAATTCCTTGATTTGTGTTGATCTTCTCTTGAATCTTTTTTTTACATCACCAAAAATGCATTATGTACATATAGGACTTATATAAAATGTTTTAACCAAATCCATCATAGTTTTCTTCATTTTGTTGCCATTTAGGTTCACATAAAAAAACGTTTCCACCAAACCGATCGCGTCTCTCTTCATTCAGTTTCAAATTAGGCTCAGATCACGTGCGTTCGAGTTTTATTTTTTGTTTCATGTTTAGCAATGAGGTTGGTGCACAGAAGGAACTTGTGGTGTCGGAGATGATAAAAACGGGATAGGTTATAGACGTTGGAAACGATTGTGGATGTCGACGAGCGATGTAGGTATGGTAAAGCGTCATTTTGTGGCCATGGAGATCTTCGAGTCTTGATATCCACACAAATTTAGTTTTTGCATGTTAATGACAAAAAAATCTGGCTAAGGAGGGTAAACATGCCCAAAAAGATCTATTTTTCTATAGTGGTCCAGTGATTCAACTTTGGCTTTTATAACAAGATTTTTCAATATAAAAAGTTCAATTTTATTTAGAAATTGAAAGTATGAATCTGCTTTTTTTTTCTAATGAAATGTTGGATTTTAATCATCCAAACTATCAAATATATAAATCCTACGAAAATCCATGACAAAAAAAAATACTCATTTGGCATTAAATATATTTTACAGCAACAAACAGTTATATATTGTCTATGAAAATATTCAAAGCATTTAGAAAAATAATCCTTTTCACTGACTAAATGGATAAATTCGTTGGGACAAACCGACCGTGGATAGACCGTAGTAAGCCTAAACTGAACAAAAAAAATTCATAACCCTTTTTCAAATTAAAAAAAAAGAAAGAAAAAATGGATTTTAAATGATCTAAACTATCACCTATTGGTCGATAATACTCCATACTTATATTCAGGGGAGGCTCGGAGGATGCGCGAGTCGCACCATCGGCCGGGGCATATAAGTTTCGGGGGCACAAACTTTTTTATACATATTACATATATATGTTTTTTTGTGTTAAAAATAAGGTTATTTGCAATAGTTTATAAGATAATTACATGCTCAGAATGGTTTCGGCTTATAACAAATCGTTCGATACAAAGTTTTTTCCATGTACATTAGCGAATACAAATTTTTCATTAAGGCCTATAAGGGACTTTTTATTTTGACTTGACCGAGGTATTTAAATTATCGGATAGGCCCTGCTTATATTTTAACCAATGATAATCTTAGCTTTCACTTTTGTTGTCAAAAGCAATCCCGGTACCATAATTATTTCAAGTCCCGTATCGATAATCAACACACGAATATTAAATGAATAACTCTTGTTTATATTAATTAGAAAATCTCATTCAAAAAACTGATTACAAACCCTAACTCGATTTGACTCTTGATGAACCTTAACTCGGTTACACCAAACTCATCTTGTTCTAATGTCTAACCATTACTCGGTTTATATAGACTAACCCTAACTTGCTAGTCAAGACATTACCAAATAATGTAACCTAATTATTGGGTTGGGCTTTACACTTGGGCCAGACAACAATTGACCCAACAATCACCCCCTCAATTGTTGTACCCGAGTCACCCGACTCACCCCCTAATTTCCTACTCGAAATTGGCGGGTCTTCAACTTCACGCTTGTCATCATTCTCTTGATTCTCCCGAGGCTTTTCATGATCTCTTGCAATGTTCTTTCGACTCCACTTGGCTAGAAGTAACACTTGCTTCGTTTGATCATCACACGCCCTCCCCTGGGCTTGAATCACTTTCTTGACGACACGTTTAGTTTCTTGAACACTCTTCTTTGGACTTTGAATTTTGGAACTTGGATCTTTGATTGGAATCTGACTCGTAAACGGCTTGTCTTCTCTCAGTCCAATACTTTGAAGATCCCTACCTGCAAAATTCTTCATTCCAATGATAGTTCGTTTACCGGGACTTGTTATCTTGAGACTAATCTTGTATAATCGATTCTTGGTCCTTGTCACCTTCATCAAAAGCTTACCTATATCATCTTTAATGGTTAGCAAATCGTGTTTCATGTGAATCTCGCATCCACCTTCCGTTGCTTGACCAAGACTTATGATATTGCACTGTAAGCTCGGGATGTAGTAAACATCGGTCAACAAACGTTGCTCCCCCGTTTTTCCTTCAATTAAGAACGACCCTTTTCCCCAAATATCAATACAAGATTCATCTCCGAACTTCACCGTTCCCGTGACTTGTTCATTTAATTCATAAAAATACTCTTTATTACCCGTCATGTGATTCAATGCTCCGTTGTCGAGATACCAAACATCTTTCTCCATCGGCTCGGTTTCGAAACGCTTTGGAATCACACCATCTTCATTCAGAAAAACCGTTTTCTGGTCACCTTTTATCACAAACAAACTTGGATCAAAATCATCAATTTTGTTCAAATTAAATTCTTCCTTTTTCTTCATACGTTCCGGACACGTAGACGCAAAGTGACCAAACTCATCACAACGGAAATACTGAACCTGTGACATATCCTTTCTTCTCCATTGACGATCCTTTCTTTGGCCCGTATACCTTGACCCACGATGTTGACCATCTCGGTTTTCACAACCATCTTGATCCTCATCCTCTCGGTATTGACCTCCGGTTTCCCAGCCTCTTCCACGTCCCTGTGAACTCGGCCAACCCTTACCTCGGCTACCGGACTGATCATACGACTTCCCTTTGTAACTACTTTCCGACCGATTGAAAAGTAACTGACCTTGTGAATTTGAAGTGCGTTCTCTCCCTTGTAGACGTTCCTCAAACGCCTTAAGTCTTCCAACAACATCTTCAAACCTCATACTATCAAGATCAACCGTTTGCTCAATTGAGGCTACCAAGTTGAAGTATTTGTCTGGAACCGCATCCAGTAACTTCTTCACCAATACATCTTGCTCGAACACGTGACCAAGACCCGTTGCCTTTGAAACCATACCAGTTATTTTTCCCGCAAACTGATCAACAGTCTCGTCTTCCGCCATCTTGAGTTTCTCAAATTCACTTTTCAATGTTAGCAGTCGAGCCTTTTGAACTCGCTCGGCCCCAACAAGCTGTGCCTTCAAAGCCGCCCATATTTCTCGAGCATTCTTGTATTGAGAAACCTGAAGAAGAATATTACCTCCCATAACTTGGAACAAAAACGACCTTGCCTTTTTATTTTTCTCCGCATCAATAACCGCACCCTCATTCGGTTGAACAACTTCCCATAACTCTTGATCATCCAAGATCGCTTCCACCACAATCGCCCATGTGATGTAATTAGTTCCGTTCAACTTTGGAACCTGCAACGATATCCCCCCACTCGCTTTGGGTTGGATTACCGGCTCTTCTTTATCACCTGCCATTGACGTTTTCAAACACCCTTGCTCCACTACGTTGGAACAAATACGAACAACTCAGTCCGAACAACTTTTCAGAACCGAACTCGTTTACTCGCAAAAAAACCCCTCACGAATACCTCTTAAAAAACAAACTAATATTGTTGCAAAACCGTTGAGTTTTTTTCTTTACTGTTACGTTCTAAAGAAAAGAAAATACTATTTCAAGAATAAAAATCCTTAGTCAATAATAGTAATAAAGGTTGACTTTTGTGATAAAATAATATACTTCTTTAATCACTGTAGGGGTATGGTACTAAACCCGGTTTTACGACCCTAAATTTATTATGTTTGGCTTATTTTATTATATGGACTAATACAATGTTATTAGGCTGAGGGGGTTTTGTGGAGGTAACCCTAACTGGGCTAGGCCCATTAGGGTACCATGATGGTGGCCATGAGGCTCTCTATATAAGGAGATCTCCACCTCCTTATTAAAGGGTCATGCTCAATAAGAGCCACCACCACTTTTTTGTGTCTGTAAACAAGAGATCTTTGAGATTTCTTAGCAGTCACCTCCACACCCCCGAAAAACCATTGCAGGTCTCAAGCAACCGGAGAAGAAGATCAAGACGTGGTTCGTTCATCTCGAAAATCCGTGGAAACATCGTCATGGATCAGGTCAGATTCATCTCGTGCTTCGACATTGGCGCCATCCGTGGGACGGCAACGAACTACCCTTCGATCTTCGTCTCGGCTGTCAGATCTCTCCCAGGAAAAACCCAGATCTGGAAGTTTACAGAAAAAGGCTTCAAGGCTTGTTCTATTAAAGCTCAAAAAGATCCATAGATCTAAAGGAGGCTTCCAGATCTGTGCAAAAAGAAACTGCCTGATTCGAATGATCAAGTCTCCGGATCTGTGATGGTTTTAAATCCGCTTCGAGCTTCAGATCTATCTAGATCTGATTTACGGATCTAGATCCAGATTACAGACCTGGATTTTAGGTTTAAAATTGCAGATCTAACTCTTAAATTGCAGATCCAAATATTACCAGACTTCCGCCGCCATGTACGCGCGCCCGCGGATTCTCACTCCGCAGCCATGCATGTGCCGCCGCGGGAACCACCATGTGGGTTTCGCGCAAAAGACCTCCACCATGTGGGTTTTGCGCAAGAGACCTCCGCCACGCACGCGCGCTCGCGAGTCACCACTCCATCGCCGTGCATGCGCGCATCAGGCCACGCGCCAAACTTAAAGGTTGAGAATCCTCATAATATCCCATATGGCTACGCGCCATACTTAAAGGTCGGGAATCCTCATAATATCCCATATGGCTACGCGCCATAGTTGAAGGTCGGGAATCCTCATAATATCCCATATGGCTACACGCCATACTTAAAGGTTGGGAATCCTCATAATATCCCATATGGCTACACGCCATACTTAAAGGTTGGGAATCCTCATAATATCCCATATGGCTACACGCCATACTTAAAGGTTGGGAATCCTCATAATATCCCATATGGCTACACGCCATACTTAAAGGTTGGGAATCCTCATAATATCCCATATGGCTACGCGCCATACTTAAAGGTTGGGAATCCTCATAAACCCATCAGGCCACGCGCCAAACTTAAAGGTTGGGAATCCTCATAAACCCATTAGGCCAAGCGCCAAACTTAAAGGTTGGGAATCCTCATAAACCCATACGGCTACGCGCCGAATACAAGACCTAACGCGGCTCCGCTCCGTTCAACATGCGCACCACCATGATGCTTGAGCGCAGTCGCATATCACATGCTCATGCACCACATATGCTCACGCATCACATATGCTCACGCATATTACATGTGCTTACGCATCACATGCTCACACATCACATCAGTGCACGCAACATCTGCGCATGGCGCATGACACAAAGTCTACGCGCACGCGCATGCAACATCTGCGCGTGGCGCGGGACATAAAGTCTACGCGCATGCGCATGCGACATCTGCGCATGGCGCATGACAAAACCAAAGCCTATGCGCAAGGGCATGAAACATCTGCGCATGACACACAGTCTACGCGCACGCGCACGCAACATCTGCGCATGGCACATGACACAAAGTCTACGCGCACGCGCATGCAACATCTGCGCGTGGCGCGGGACATAAAGTCTAACAATATCCCAAACGGCCACGCGCCAATGTTCGGCTACGAGTCGCACAAGCACCCATAACATTATTACTATGGCCGTTTGTGCCTCCATTATTATTTTGAAGACAAGCCGGGATAGTCATCCTGCGTAGAAGAGGCCCTTGTGGGCCAGTCATTATCATTATTATTATAGCTCGTAAGCCGCAACTCGCGCGCAAGCTTCATTATTCTTATAGCTCGTAAGTCGCCTCACGCGCAAGCTTTATTATTCTTATAGCTCGTAAGTCGCCTCGCGCGCAAGCTTCATTATTCTTATAGCTCGTAAGTCGCCTCACGCGCAAGCTTTATTATTCTTATAGCTCGTAAGTCGCCTCACGCGCAAGCTTTATTATTCTTATAGCTCATAAGTCGCCTCGCGCGCAAGCTTTATTATTCTTATAACTCGTAGGTCGCCTCGCGCGCAGTTTTTATTATTCTTATAGATCCGTAAGTCGCCTCGCGCGCAGGCTTTATTATTCTCATAGATCCGTAAGTCGCCTCGCGCGCAGGCTTTATTATTCTCATAACTCGTAAGCTGCCTCGCGCGCAAGTTATGTTACATTATTATCGAGATGCGCGCTCTACCTTTTATCAGGCCTCGCGCCACTATTGTTATGATGCGTGCTATATCTTATTCATGCCAGGGCACCATCATTATCATAAAGACCACAACATGTCACCATCATGAAGAAAACCTCCCAAAACTCAAAGACAATAAAGACAAGGCCGAAGAAAAGGGAAAAAACCGCCTCATGGCCTAACACACCTCATAAAGTCCAGCGCTCCACCTAGACGCTTGCGCGCCCAGGAGCAACGCTGGACTTGGGGGGCTTGTAGGGGTATGATACTAAACCCGGTTTTACGACCCTAAATTTATTATGTTTGGCTTATTTTATTATATGGACTAATACAATGTTATTGGGCTGAGGGGGTTTTGTGGAGGTAACCCTAACTGGGCTAGGCCCATTAGGGTACCATGATGGTGGCCATGAGGCTCTCTATATAAGGAGATCTCCACCTCCTTATTAAAGGGTCATGCTCAATAAGAGCCACCACCACTTTTTTGTGTCTGTAAACAAGAGATCTTTGAGATTTCTTAGCAGTCACCTCCACACCCCCGAAAAACCATTGCAGGTCTCAAGCAACCGGAGAAGAAGATCAAGACGTGGTTCGTTCATCTCGAAAATCCGTGGAAACATCGTCATGGATCAGGTCAGATTCATCTCGTGCTTCGACAATCACAAAACAATTCTCGATCAAACCTTTTGCAAATCAAGAACCTGTTTCGCCGATTCGTAGCCTAACCCTTTTGTAATTATTTTATCACAATACAAAAGAAAACCACGGGATACACCAAAACGGAACTATTACCACCCTCGTAAGTCGTAACCTCACCGGAAACTGTTCCTCGCACAAAACCGATCAAACCTGCTTGTTCTCCCAATCTTCGCCCCTGCTGGAACTTACTACTCCGATGTATTTCTGCCGCCGATTGCAAGTTACGTCTTAGAAATTCAACTGTCGACACAAGTCCGACAGAGGCAACGATTTGGAAACCCAACTCGGTTCCAATACGCGTCAGCCAATTATAGCTTCTCCTCAACCACCGCTCACCGATTATCGATTTCTTGAACCTGGCTTTGATACCAATTCAAGTCCCGTATCGATAATCAACACACGAATATTAAACGAATAACTCTGGTTTATATTAATCAGAAAATCTCACTTAAAAAACTGATTACAAACCCTCAAACCCTAACTCGGTTTGACTCTTGATGAACCCTAACTCGGTTACACCAAACTCATCTTGTTCTAATGTCTAACCATAACTCGGTTTATATAGACTAACCCTAACTTGCTAGTCAAGACATTACCAAATATAATGTAACCTAATTATTGGGTTGGGCTTTACACTTGGGCCAGACAACAATTAACAATTGACCCAACATTATTAATATAGGTTTTACACAAAATTTACATTTGATTTATCTTCTATTTTGCTACTACATTTCTCCATTCGCTCATAGTCACTTTTGTGAGAGAAATAGATTGATTTGAAATCGAGTGAAAATAAAGTTTTAAATTTTAAGTTTACAAATAGATTTATACCACAAATTCTCAAATCACTCGGCTAGTATCATCATTAAGGTAACACCAGTAACTTTTGTTGAGAGAAGAGTAGTCTATTTGTGTTTTCAAAGGAATAGTTAAAGTGAGTGCTGTGTTTTCTTTTTTTTTTTCCTCCTTTTACAACTAGAAAGAAATGCATGCATTTAGATTTTAGATGCTTCAAAAGATACATGACTCTTAAATTGTTTTTCTGTGTTAAAAATGAACTTTAACAGCTTAATTATGTGAATCTACGGGCTTCTTTTAAGACAACAAGCCATCAAATGTGCTAGTGAACACATCAAAGTAAACAAGTTAAAAGAATGAGCACGTTAAGGCATGCCAATTAACATGTCTTAAGTGTTCAAAACTTCAAATAAAACAAGTGGTGGCACATTAAAAAACTTTGAATTCAGCAAGAAGCTGAAAACAAAACAAACAACTTATATCAATAGCAGAGGGTTTTTTAACCACTCGTCCAGGAAAATAAAACTTTACGGTTTCAATAAGTATATCATAAATACGATTAATGTAAAATAGTTAAATAGAATAAAAAATCTCTATGTTCCTTAGCTTGGATGGTTAAAAGATAGTTGTGGTTCTATATCTTCAAAGTACCCACCATGTTGTATAGAAAATTTAATTGGAAATTGCCAACTGGCATGTTGTTTTGAATTAATATTTTTAAAGTATCTAATTTTAAGCAAAAGCTAACCATGTTAGCAATCATGTATTATAAGGCCTCTAGTAGTGATGATTAAGAACGAGCGTTACAAGAGTCAACTAATACTTATTTGAAGAAATTCTTTGGTGTTCATATTTGGTGTAAACTTTGGTTTATTAATGAACTTTCGAACATGTGTTGAAGTTAGCTTAAAATAAATCATTTAATATTTAGTTATTTTTTATAACTAACTGGTATTATTGGAGAATGTGTAAATATAGCCTAAGGCCGTATTGCCATAAGTCATACATCAAAAAAGTAGGGTGTCACTTACTTAGTTCAAGGGTTTTAGGTAATACACTAATACGGTTTATCCTTTAGGTGTTTCTAAGTCGTTTTGAGACATTAAATGTCCAAATCTTATTAGATCATGATATGTGGTCAGTGGTGTTTGGTTTGTAATATTAATATAGGACGTGGATATGTATCGGGTGATTCTAAGTCTTTTGGATATACCAAAATGTCTAAATCGTAATAAGGTCGATCATGATGTGTGGTGTTCGGTTTGTAGCATTAATATCATATATGAATGATATACGGCGATTTTAAATCTTTTAAAGACAAATTATAATGTCGATATCATATTGAAGTCGGTCATAATGCGTGGTGTACGGTTTGTGGTATTTATACAGATGTGAATGCATAAAGATAATCAATTACATGTTTTGGACAAGTGTGTTGCGAACCATTAAATTGTAGCGTAGGTAAGTTTACTATATTTTCTGATAGCGACCTGCATTAAACATAGTTTTTCCATTATTATGTTTTTAAGTACTTGCAAGTTGCAACATTAAAACATGCAAAAGAAAACTTGAAAGAGTAACATAAGCCCTAACCAAATATGTTTAATGCCGTTTCTAGTATACCTTTAATCTTAAAACATTTTAAGGAATCATAAAACACAAATCTTTAAACCAAATACTTTATTTATTTCTTTACATCCAAAAACGTACAATTATTTAATAGAGACGAGTTGTAAGTAATAAGAGCATCCACAACAACAAACACCAAGAAACCGCCACATCATCGTCACATCATATTTCAAACTTTTTCAAAAAACTCACACTTTCTTCCACAAAAGCAAACCTTTCCAAACCGACATATCATCACCTATCACTTTATTTAATCAAATAAAAATCAGTTATTAATATATTAAACTTTATTTTTAATCAAATAATTTTTATTAGATATATCATATACGTACTAATTTCTATATTTAATCAAATACAAATAATACTTTATAATATATATCCTCATCACCAACCAACAGACGGACCACATGCTCCACCTCCTTCACCCTTTTCATTTCAGATCTAAAATCAACCATCGACCTCTCACCGGAAAGTTGATTGATTCAAATCCATCGCCGGAGAACATAAATCGATCTACCCTGAAGAAACACTAAATGGCCCTGGCAGATTAAGGATAATCTGGGGGTTAAGTAGATGTTTCCCACGAGGGTTAGGTCCAGCAAAGATGGTTATTCTTCTCGACCTGCAAAACAGAAACCGTGAGCTCGTCACTGAGAAGGGGGGGGGGTTCCTCCTTGTGACCACCATCCGGCGTGAGAATCAGACTAGATTGCTCTGAATATAAGTGTATATTGAGAGAAATAGCTAGAGAAGATAAGATGATGATACCGTTCCAAGGTGGTGGAGTATTTATAGCCGAAGGTAGGTTTCCAAGCAGGTACGGCCAGCTGTATAATATTCCTTTTCCATCAACTACGGGCTATGTTCGTGCCACGATGGGAGTTGGTGGGTAGGCAGCGGCTGATAGTGACATTTTGTACTGGAGCGTGCTGCTCCTCGTACTATTGTCGGTGAGCTGTCACCCTGTGATTGGTTCATGGGCTGTTTTGGTCAGATCTTGTCTATTTTGTCCATACCTTGGCAGGTATAGTACAAAAGATCTTCCAGGAGCGTACGGACTGGCTCTTTTGGGCTGGAATATTTCCGCCTTGCTCATTCCTTCCTCAGGTGACATTACTGAAGTTAAGAGTTAGTGCCTTATGCGTGTAGCCTTACTGTTAGTGCGGGTAGCCTTCCTTCTTGGCTTGTACCCACAGCTGCGGGAACAGGTAGGGTACTGTACCAAGGGAGGCTTTCCTGCGTGAACAGCTGGCTTACTGCGTGTAAGGTCTTCATCTCTCTGAGCATGGTGGGTCCTGCGGAACCAGCTGGTCCTTGCGCAGACGTACCTCTTCAAGGTGTGTCTTGCGGGTCCAACTGGGCTTTGCGGGAACCTACCTCTTCAAGTCCCCCCAGTCCATTGTTCTTCTCATGAATTGTTAATGAGGTGAACTTTTGGACTTTAAGCAAGGGGTTTTAAAGAGGGGTTTTTGTTTTTTAAGGTTTTCCGTGGGGATTCTTCCCGCGGTTTTCCTAATGTCACTTGCAGAAATTCCCGACTTTTCTGCCTGATCTTTGTTTATGATGCGGGTAGGTGTTTAACCTCTTCGCAGGTCGGGAGCGTTGAGTTTCACTTGTATAGATTCTTCACGAGGTTTTGGTAGTTTTGGACATAGTGATCAGTTATGTTAAACCACCAATTCCACCTTGAAGCTTCAAACAATCTAGTTCTCAACGTTCCCGTCATGCGGAGGTGTTATTTCTCTTTCCGCAAGCATGGCCCATAAGATCCTTCTTGGGTTCAATTCCCTGCAAGTGTTGAGTATGTGAAGGGTTTCGCCTTGACACTGTACCCGCACTTGTCTTACGGTTCCTTGTTTTCCAAGATATCTTGGCTTCAATTCCCTGCAAGTGCTAAGTATGTGAAGGGTTTCGCCTTGACACTGTACCCACACTTGTCTTATGGTTTCTTATTTTCCAAGGTAAGGGGGTATATTCCCTCTTATTTTTGAATCTGTTTGAATCTCTGAAATTCGAAGAGTTGGTGAAAGGATAAGGACAGTCCAAACGGCTGAAGGGACGTTAGCGTCTTCTGACGGTTTCAGGACGTGCAGGAAGTTATGACGACGTGACAGTATGTGGTCAATCCGGACGCTTTTTCAGGCGCGTGGGCGCGAGTTTTATGGCACGCGTCGTTTTGCCAGCTGTTGCCAGCTTGCTTTATCCACGTGTCGCCGTTTCATTGCACCTGCGCTTTCTCTCTCTTCCGCATTAAATTCATCGCATTCATTGCGATGAGTATATAAGGGGGGAGAGGGTGCATCTCATTCCATACTTTCACTTCACTCTTCTTCTTCTAAGCGATTTCCAGCGAATATTCAACTTTTCCGTCGAGCATTCTCCTGAAATCGCTCTCTTTAACATCTAAAAAATGTCGTCTTCTACTCATGATCCCAAGGTTACTGTCGAGGAGTCTGATGTATACCTTGAGAACCCAACGTCCACATCTGATAAGGACGATAAGAGTACTGCTGGCGAGTGCCAGTGTACTCTTTCTGTCGACTTATACCACTATATCGTCAAGAAGTTCATGCTCGAGCCTTATGAGCCTGAGTTTCCGGAGCCTCACCAGACAGTGTATGATGCCCCCAAGGGCAAGATAGGGGTTTACGCCTCGTTCTTCATATATGGGAATCTCAGATTCCCATTAACGAAATTCGTATACCGTGTTTTGGAGAAACACGGTGTGCATTTGACGGAGGTGCACCCGATGGCGATTGCTAAGGTTCGCCATTTTGAATGGGTGTGCCGTATTCTGGGCCTCGAGCCCCGCGTCGACCGCCTGATGACCTTTTACTCCTGGAGGTGCATCCAGGGTTGGTATACCCTGGTTACTCGAATCATGGGGTTGAAGATCTGCGCTACCGAACGTAGTCTTCGTTCTTGGAAGCGGGAGTTTTTCTTCATCTCCGCTCGCGTCGTCCCCATCGCGATGACGTTCAAGAACGGGAGGGCGCTCCCTAACCTTCACGCCTCCAATTGCCAGGAGGCGGAATGGTTCGCCAAAATCTCCCAGATCCAGACTCCGGTTTATCGCTTCGCGGAGTCTGGGATGGTGATGCTCGGCATGAGCCGCGTGTGGAAGGATGTCGGGTCTAGGACGCCGCAAATACCCATTGTCCTCGAATACGGTTTGAGCTCTATTCCTTACGGTATGCTCCATTTTTTGTGTTGGTTTAGGGTTTTTCTACTAACACTGTTTTTCTTATTTCAGAAGGGAACGACTTACAATCGCTCCTGCATCCGCGGGAGACTGGTGGTCCCGCACGGTTGGGTACTCGTGATCTTGACGAGAACGAGTTGCCCATCTTGGAGCAAACTGCGGATAGGTTCGTAGAAGTCTATCCGGCAGGTCATGAGATCCTAAGCGCCACTCGGCCAGGTAATAAGTTCTTCAATCTTCGTCCTCTTCATGCTCAAACTTCTGCTGGAATTCCTCTTATTTTTTCATCTTCTGATGAGGAATCCGCAGACGGGCCCTTCTTTGTGAGGAAGAAGAAGGCTGCTGGCGGGAAGGGCAAGACGAAGGTCGCTTCCGTCGTCGACCTGGGGAATCATTCTGATTCCGAGACTGGTGGTGGCGAGACCATTGTCTCGGAGGTTGAGACGGCTGTCACCTCCGAGCAACCAAGCGTTGCGACGGAGATTGGTGTGAAGAGGCCAGTCCCATCGGGTCTATCTCCACCTGTTAGGTCTTTCAGGATCAAGAAAGCCAGTAAGTATATTTTGTGTACCTTTTCCGTATTTCTTTCCGCCATTGTTTTTAATCTTTTGTTGTCTTCACGCAAGAGTGGATGTATCCGCTTTCCAGAGCGGTGTGGGAGGAAGCAGTTCAGGACCCACGACGATAGGTTTGGTCAACCTATCCGAGGCGATAACCCAGGCGGCTACGCTTGTTTCCAGTGCTGGTTCAGTTGCTCATACTGTTGAGTCAACTGTTCCGGTTATGATGTCATCTCCGCCGGCCGTCAGTGCCATCTTTACCGCATCCTTCACTGGGCCGGCGGTGACTTTTTCTGTGAGTTCATCCGCAGCGGCGACCACGGTTGTGAGTTCATCTCCAATGAGTTCACCTCCGATGGTCTCTACCACGGTGGCTTCTACCATGCCCCTTCCGGTGTCAGCGACTACCTCGTCCATGGCCGGTTCTTCAGGTATGTTTGGGGTTGGGACCCCTGGACTTACCTCTGTTGATGAGGGGGGTCCAATCTTTGCCTCCTTCCCATCTCCTTGACCTTTTGGATGGATATCCTCTAGGTTCGGGTGATGGGTTTGGCGGCTACCGGCATGTTACCGACCCTACAGGTGCGTGGGGTTGTTTTGGCCTATTATCCATTTTTGTCATTTTTTTCCTAACTGTTTTTGTTTTTGCAGTTTCGGATTCTAATGAGGTGTACGCTCCACGGTGGAATATCCGCCGGGGAACGACCCTCCGAACGGCTGCGGACTGCGTCGATTGGGCGCGCCATGCCGCCCCATGCGGCGCGTTGGGGGAGGCAATGGCCAGCTACCAGGAGGGTAGGCTGTCCAATGAGCTCCGAATCCTCCTTGCCCGGATGCAGCCACGCGTCGAGCTACGTTGTCGTGAAAATGACAAGTTAAAGACTGCCCGTAGCTTGGAAGTGGCTCAAGCGCGAGCATTGCGGGAGGAGAACAAGAGGCTTGCTGCCACCGCTGCGGAGAAGGAGAAGACCTTCAAGGACCTCGAGGTCGAGATTCAGGCCAGGCATGAGGCCCGTTCCAAGGCTGCCCAAGCTGTTAACGAACATCTTAGGTTGGCCAAGGAAACTGCGCGTAATGCGACCGAGAGGGCCACCAAAGCTGAAGCCGTTGCTGAGCCTCTGCGCACTGAGAACGAAGAGCTCAAACCCAAACTAGAGAAGCTTCAGCAGGCTCATGATGCTTTGGCTTTAGAAGATGCCAAGAAGCTCCAAGAGCTCCTGGATCAGAAGGGTATGCTTGATCGCACTGAGCGCAAGCTTAAGGGCGTTGAAGAGGCTGCTGCTAAGGATGTGTTGCTTGCCAACCTCAACAAGAATGAAGCCGAACGCGCCCGCGATCAAGCTCAAGCTACCATTCAAGAGGCTCTGACAAATAAGGAGTGGCTTCTGCGAGAAGCGTTGCCTCAGGTATGCATAACTTCATGATTTCTTTGTTTTACGCTTTTCTTTATACTTAGAAAAGTTTTTGATATATATATATTTTTTTTTGTAGGTTGTGCATCGGATTTTTGCGAACACATCCTATGACGATGCCATGAGTGCAGCTCTCAACGCTTCTCATGAGGATGGGGAGAAAGCTGGTTTCCTGCTTGGTCTAGGGTTTGCTGAGAAGGGCGTCCCGCCTTCCAACTTTCCTTTACACGATGTAGACACTGAAGCCGCCTACGACCAAGCTGTGAACTAGTATGCTGCCTTCCCGCATCCGGTTGTAGAGAAGGTGAACGAAATTGCGGCTGCTGATGACGGGCTAGCTGTTCTCTAAGCTTTCCTTGAACCGCCACAGCCAACTGATGGTGCAGGTTCAAGTGGGTTTGGAGGGAGTGGTCCCGAAGTTTGAACCTTGAGATCCCTTCCAACCGTTAGGATAGATTTGTATTTTTGTAGGCGGGTAGATACCTAGCCATTCTTGTAATGTTTGAATTTTTATTGTGAATATAAATATTTTGTTAATGCCTTGCCTTGTAAACATTATATGATTTGCTCTTAGCAATTTTCTAAGAGCAATTTTCTAAGTGCTTTGAATAAGTTAACCTTTCGACGCGTGTTGGATAATAGGTTAATGTTCTGTTTCCTCTTTCATGATTGTGCGGGTATAACCGTCACTTTCACTTAGTAGGATGACCAAACTTTACCTATATCTGACCTGCGTGAAGCTTTTCCTCACGCAACGACTTACTTCCTCCCACACTTATTTATGCGGTGAATACCGGCATATCAGTGTGGTCAGTTCATAAGTATAAAGGTAAGGCTATCAACACAATGTGATAAAGGAGAATCATTTCCATTAGAAGTGGCTCTAGGCCTTTTCTTTACAAGTTTGGAATTGATCTACATGTAACATTTGCGTAATTGAGCTCCATTCCATGTTCTTGGGATGGGGTGCCATCGAGCCTTTCGAGCCGGTATGCGCCCTTTCCCAAAATTTCTTTAATAATGTACGGCCCTTCCCAGACCGGGGCCAGCTTTCCTGGGCGCTCTTGGTTCGAAGCCTCGTTGTTACGCAGTATGTAGTCTCCGACATTGAAGTTGCAGAGTTTTACCCGCGTGTTGTAGTATTTTTGCATTTGTCGCTTGTAGTTCTCTTCACGCGCTGCGGCTAAGTCTTTGCGTTCTTCAGTTAGCATAAGGTCTAACCGTCTTTCCGCATCATTGTCTTCCGGTTGAGTTATGACTCTTGGTGAGGGTAGACCAATTTCGACCGGGACCATGGCTTCAGTGCCATAGGTGAGGCTGAACGGGGTTTCGCCCGTGCTTGCCTTTTTTAGCGTTCTGTTCGCCCAAAGGACATGTGGAACTTCGTTCACCCAGCCGGATCTATGCTCCAAGAGTCTTTTCTTTATTCCGTCGACGATGCTCTTGTTTGCTCTTTCCACCTCACCATTACCCTGCGGGTGTGCCACTGAGGTAAAGGTGTGGGTGATTTGAAGTTCTTTTAGCCACTTTTGTAGCTTCTGGTCAGCAAAGTTGGTGCCGTTATCGCTCACCAAATTTTGTGGAAGTCTAAAACGACAAATAATAAATTCCCAAATAAATTTTTTGATATGTTTTGCGGTTGTTTGGGCTAAGGGTTTTGCTTCTATCCACTTGGTGAAGTAGTCGATGGCTACCACTAGGAACTGAACGTTCCCTGCTGCTGTGGGAAATGGGCCTGTCACATCGATGGCCCACTTCTGAAATGGCCATGAAGAAGTGACTAGAACAAGTTCGTTCTTTGGGCGATGCGTGTTGGGTGCGTAGAGCTGGCAGGACCTACATTTTCTGATGTAGGCCAGCGCATCCGTATGCATCCCCGGCCAAAAGTATCCCGCGTTGTTTAGCTTAGCTACAACTGCGCGTGGACCTACGTGTACTCCACAGATCCCTTCGTGTACTTCCCTTATGAGGTAGTCGGCATCTTGGTTGTCAACCCACCACCACCTCCACTGTTACCGCCACCACCACCTCCACCGTTACCGCCACCGCTCCCACCACCACCACTCACTACCATTTTAATTTTTTTTTTGTTAATTTTTTCTTACCTACCAACAATACAAAGTAATGATTCATTTCATTCTAATGTGGTAACCAAACATTTCATTGGAATGGTAATAACCATTCAATTCCTTTGTCCATTCCATTACCACGTCTATTCCATTCCGTCGTCCATTCCATTACCCCATACCAAACAGACTAAGTACTAAAAATTTGATTGTCATTTTTTAAATATTGAAGAAACACTCCACACCAGAAAAATAAATATACGGTGCTTATAATATTATTTGAATAAATCTGAACATAAAATGAACAAGAAAATTAGGTTATAAAGTTATTTAGCATAAATGAATTAATTGTCATTAGAATTAATTTTTTTTTATATGGATATTGTGTTCATTTGGCCTTCTATATAATGAATGATACATTATCCTCTTGTAAACTAATCACCTATTGCGTTTCTTGTTACTTTCAAAGAACTAGTCTCACACTCACTTTATTATCAATAATATGGTCAAATCATGTTCACAAATCATAACGAAGTATTATTAGATTAGTTTTGTGAATAGTGTTTGATAAAGTCGTAGACATGTTGTAGCTTACAAAATAATGACGTACTTCATATTTCATTAGTTATTTGGTTACGAAACGTAATTTTCGTGATGTAGTATCTCAAAATTCAAAACCTATTAAACCAAACTAGTTATTCATGACATTCAGATTAATTATAAGAGTTAAATTTCATGTTTTAAAGTGTTAAAATCAAGTATGATTAGGAATTAGGATTGAAGGATTAATCTTGAATTATTATTAAAGTTGAGGGTATACTTAATTATGTTTTAATTTAGTTATTTGAATTGTAGTAGGTTTAGGAAAAGTATGTCTTGAATAGCAAGTTTGGTAGGTTTATAAATAGGGTCTAGATTATTAGTTTTAGTTGAGAGAGAGTTAAGAGATAGTCAAGGAGTCTCATCTCCATGTACGTTTGAGAAGTTCGTGAAGTTCGTTTGTTATGTTCGTTTGATATATGAAAAGAGTCGAGGGTTGTCACCCCAATATCGCGTGTTTGTTTGTTTGATAAGTTCGTTTGATTCGATTGTTTGATCCGCCTAGGCCAACAATTGGTATCAAAGCTTAAGCTCGTTGTTTGATCGGAGCGTGGTAGTCAAGATCCCCACCGTTTTATTGTTTGTGTGCCATCAAGAAAAGATAAAGAAAGTGTAAGGAGGTTTTCTTTTCCCCAAGTTTGAAAAGTTAATATCGTAGACTTTATCATTAAAAGAAGTAGCTGAAGCCACATAGTGTTTCTTTGTGACGAGGTAAATTAATTATTCGTAAGTGGATTAACATTGATTGGGTCGAGTAAGTTGGTATTTGAATTTGGAGATAAATTATGTTTTGAATAATATATTCAAAACTAATAAATTTGATTCAAAGAATTAAAAGGTTGGTGGATATTCCAACAATAGTGGGCCGGTGAAATTTGAATTCACAATTGAATTGAAAATAAAGTTTTAGAGCCCCAATCCAATTTGTATTTGAAACAAGTTAGTATACAAATACGTCTAAGTTGTGTGGCTAGAATCAACAAAGGTGAAAATAAAGTAAAGAAAGGAAAGACACGATGCTAAGTGGAGGACTTCCAGTGTCGAAGCACGAAATGAATCAGACCTGATCCATGACGATGTTTCCACGGATTTTCGAGATGAACGAACCACGTCTTGATCTTCTTCTCCGGTTGCTTGAGACCTGCAATGGTTTTTCGGGGGTGTGGAGGTGACTGCTAAGAAATCCTGAGGATCTCTTGTTTACAGACACAAAAAAGTGGTGGTGGCTCTTATTGAGCATCACCTCTAATAAGGAGGTGGAGACATCCTTATATAGAGAGTCTCATGGCCACCATCATGGTACCCTAATGGGCCTAGCCCAATTAGGGTTACCTCCACAAAACCCCCTCAGCCCAATAACATTGTATTAGTCCATGTAATAAAATAAGCCCAACATAATAGATTTAGGGTCGTAGAACCGGGTTTTAGTACCATACCCCTACAAGCCCCCCCAAGTCCAGTGTTGCTCCTGGACGCGCAAGCGTCTAGGTGGAGCGCTGGACTTTATGAGGTGTGTTAGGCTATGAGACGGTTTTTTCCCTGTTCTTTGGCCTTGTCTTTATTGTCTTTGAGTTTCGGGAGATTTTCTTCATGATGGTGACGAGCTGTAAAAATAATGAAGCCTGCGCGTGAGACGGCTTACGAGTTATAATAATAGAGCCTGCGCGAGTTGCGGCTTACGAGCTGTAATAATAATGAAGCTTGAGCGTGAGGCGACTTGCGAGCTATGAGAATAATAATGCCTGCGCGCGAGAGGCGACTTACGAGCTAAGAATAATAAAGCCTGCGCGCGAGAGGCGTCTTACGAGCTGAGAATGATATAGCCTGCGCGTGAGGCGCCTTACGAGCTATGAGAATAGTAAAGCCTGCGCGTGAGAGGCGTCTTATGAGCTTTGAGAATAATAATTAAGCTGGCGCGCGGGGCGACTTACGAGCTGAGAATAATAAAGCCTGCGCGCGAGGGGCGTCTTACGAGCTGTAGTATAATAAAGCCTGCGCGTGAGGCGTCTTACGAGCTAAGAATAATAAAGCCTGCGCGCGAGAGGCGACTTACGAGCTAAGAATAATAAAGCTTGCGCGCGAGAGGCGTCTTATGAGCTTTGAGAATAATAATTGAGCTGGCACGTGAGGCGGCTTACGAGCTGTGAGAGTAATAAAGCTTGCGCGCGAGAGGCATCTTGTGAGCTTTGAGAATAATAATTGAGCTGGCGCGTGAGGCGGCTTACGAGCTGTGAGTAATAAAGCTTGCGCGCGAGAGGCGTCTTATGAGCTTTGAGAATAATAATTGAGCTGGCGCGTGAGGCGGCTTACGAGCTGTGAGTAATAAAGCTTGCGCGCGAGAGGCGTCTTATGAGCTTTGAGAATAATAATTGAGCTGGCGCGTGAGGCGGCTTACGAGCTGTGAGTAATAAAGCTCGCGCGCGAGAGGTGTCTTATGAGCTTTGAGAATAATAATTGAGCTGGCGCGTGAGGCGGCTTACGAGCTGTGAGTAATAAGCTTGCGCGCGAGAGGCGTCTTATGAGCTTTGAGAATAATAATAGAGCTTGCGCGCGAGGCGTCTTACGAGCTAAAAGAATTATAACAGCTTGCGCGCGAGGCGTCTTATGAGCTGTATGAATAATAAAAGCCTGCGCGTAAGGCGACTTACGGGCTGTAAGAATAATGAAGCTTGCGCGTGAAGCGGCTTACGAGCTATAATAATAGAGCTTGCGCGCGAGGCGTCTTACGAGCTAAAAGAATAATGACAGCTTGCGCGCGAGGCGTCTTATGAGCTGTATGAATAATAAAGCCTGCGCGTGAGAGGCGTCTTATGAGCTTTGAGAATAATAATTAAGCTGGCGCGCGGGGCGACTTACGAGCTGAGAATAATAAAGCCTGCGCGCGAGGGGCGTCTTACGAGCTGTAGCATAATAAAGCCTGCGCGTGAGGCGTCTTACGAGCTAAGAATAATAAAGCCTGCGCGCGAGAGGCGACTTACGAGCTAAGAATAATAAAGCTTGCGCGCGAGAGGCGTCTTATGAGCTGTATGAATAATAACAGCTTGCGCGCGAGGCGTCTTATGAGCTGTAATAATAGTGGAGCTTGCGCGTGAGGCGGCTTACGAGCTACTTTATGTCCCGCGCCACGCGCAGATGTTGCATGCGCGTGCGCGTAGACTGTGATATGCGTGAGCATGTGATGTGTAAGCATGCGTAATATGCGTGAGCATATGTGATGCGTTAGCATGTGGTATGAGGATTCCCATCCTTTAAGTTTGGCGCGTAGCCATATGGGATATTATGAGGATTCCCATCCTTTAAGTTTGGCGCGTAGCCATGTGGGATATTATGAGGATTCCCATCCTTTAAGTTTGGCGCGTAGCCATGTGGGATATTATGAGGATTCCCATCCTTTAAGTTTGGCGCGTAGCCATGTGGGATATTATGAGGATTCCCATCCTTTAAGTTTGGCGCGTAGCCATATGGGATATTATGAGGATTCCCAACCTTGAAGTTTGGCGCGTAGCCATACGGGATATTATGAGGATTCCCAACCTTGAAGTTTGGCGCGTAGCCATACGGGATATTATGAGGATTCCCAACCTTGAAGTTTGGCGTGTAGCCATATGGGATATTATGAGGATTCCCAACCTTGAAGTTTGGCGCGTAGCCATATGGGATATTATGAGGATTCCCAACCTTGAAGTTTGGCGCGTAGCCATATGGGATATTATGAGGATTCCCAACCTTGAAGTTTGGCGCGTAGCCATATGGGATATTATGAGGATTCCCAACCTTGAAGTTTGGCGCGAGGCCTGATGCGCACATGCACGGCGATGGAGTGGTGACTCGTGTGTGCGCGTGCATGGCGGAGGTCTCTTGCGCAAAGCCCAGATGGTGGTTTCCGCGGCGGCACATGCACGGCTGTGGAGTGAGAATCCGCGGGCGCGCGTACATGGCGGCGGAAGTCTGGTACTTTCTGGATCTGCAATTTTAGAGTCAGATCTGCAACTTTAGACCTAAAATCCATGTCTGTAATCTAGTCCTAGATCTGTAAATCGGATCTGGACAGATCTGAAGCCCGGAGCAGATTTAAAACCATCACAGATCCGGAGACCTGATCATTCGAATCAGGCCGTTTCTTTTTGCACAGATCTGGAAGCCTCTTTTAGATCTATGGATCTTTTTGAGCTTTAATAGAACAAGCCTTGAAGCCTTTTTCTGTAAAACTTCCAGATCTGGGTTTTTCCTGGGAGAGATCTGACAGCCGAGATGAAGATCGAAGGGTAGTTCGTTCCCGTCCCACGGATGGCGCCAATGTCGAAGCACGAAATGAATCTGACCTGATCCATGACGATGTTTCCACGGATTTACGAGATGAACGAACCACGTCTTGATCTTCTTCTCCGGTTGCTTGAGACCTGCAATGGTTTTTCGGGGGTGTGGAGGTGACTGCTAAGAAATCCTGAGGATCTCTTGTTTACAGACACAAAAAAGTGGTGGTGGCTCTTATTGAGCATCACCTCTAATAAGGAGGTGGAGACCTCCTTATATAGAGAGTCTCATGGCCACCATCATGGTACCCTAATGGGCCTAGCCCAATTAGGGTTACCTCCACAAAACCCCCTCAGCCCAATAACATTGTATTAGTCCATGTAATAAAATAAGCCCAACATAATAGATTTAGGGTCGTAGAACCGGGTTTTAGTACCATACCCCTACACTATGCAACCTGGATAAGTCACGTATAACGTGTTTATCTAAACGACTGTGTCAAACAAGTTGGATGATCGTAAGTTAGTTAAACAAGTCATAAACTGATTGTTTGTCATGTTAAAAAGGTCATATAGTGGTTCAATTTATGGTTTATATAACTTTTAAAATTAAACGTTTAGTAACTCAACTAATATGCGTGGTGTTTAATTGTTTATTAAACGTGTTACTAATACTTGCTATAAGTTGTAAACTATACTTTCTTAAAATTTTCAATTTTACAAAACTTTCATATGTTTACTTTTTGAACCCTCAAGTTTAATTGCAAAATTTGGTTTATTAAACCGTTGTCACAAAAGTTAAACTTAACTTTAGTCTCACATATTTATTTTTTTGGTCTCTCAACTTTGTTAATGAGAATTATGCTATTTCTACTTGCATATTTACTTTTTCGGCTTTCTACTTTAATAATAAAACTTTTGCTACCAAAATTTTAACATAACAAATCGAACCGATACCTGTTGACTTCCCGCTACATACCAATTACCGGTTGAAGAGGTATGTACCCGCCTCAACACCAAGCAAGGCGGGTCAACCCACAAGATAAAGACATTATGAAGGCACAAAGCCAAAACCCAGGCGCATCGCGCATACAAAACATGCTCAGGCATCATATGCTCGCGCATCACATATGCGCGCGGCGCATATCGCATGCTCTTGCACATCACATATGCTCGCGCGTCACATATGCGCGTGGCGCACCAGCGCGCGGCGCATATCACACGCTCGTGCATATCACACCTGCGCATGAAATATCTGCGCGTGAGAATAAAAAGAAGACTTCGCGCATTCTCAGGATGGGCGCATATCACACGTACACATAATCAACCTCGTCCTTATCCAAATCAGGATCAGGGCAACCTTGATTGTGCACGTCAGACACTCTTCTAGAAGGCATCTTTTTAAGGAGTAAGAATATGCTGATGTTGACAGCTGCCAAATGAAAGGTCGACAACTCAGCATGACACATGTGCTACCACATGATTACAACCAACGAGAAAGCGCCAGGTGTCCCAGAGGACACGTGGCGCAGTGCGATTGGAGGAGGCCAACGAGGCTGAGCCCAGCCAGTGGAAACCCTAGCACTATAAATACAGCATCAACTCCACTTTGATGACACATTCATTCACACTCAATCATTGACAGTTACAAGCAGTGATATCACATTCAATCATATTGAATTATATTCACTCACAGTCAGTTACAGAAAACACACAGTCACACAATCAAGAGGATTCAGCGATTCAGCAATACTCTTGGGATTTCACTGACTCTCACTTTATTATCTTCTCCACAAAGATACTGATTCTCACGCCGGAGGGTTACCCCAAAGAGGACCCCTCTGTCCCTTTCTGAGGGGTAAGTAACGGCGCTGTTCATTTTGTAGGTGGAAGAACACGGATTCAAAGGAACCATCGGTGAAACAGTTTAATCATACCCGAGGAAAGTAGATCTGCTACCAGTGAGTAGATCCACGTTTCTTCATTGGCGCCATCCACTGTTACAAACGGCAATCAGATCTCATCCAGATCTACAAAAAAAAAAAAAATCAATCACCATGGTTTCTGGAGTTCGTAACGTTGATCAAGCTCTGGAGGATATTGAACGTGAGGGTGTTAACGACGGACAGCAGGTTCTGAGGGTTCCGCGTGATTCTACGCGTACCACCAGCAACCGTCCCTTCGTCACAACCCCTCACGGCCAGACTGAAACTCCTCCAGACGATCACACGTTACAAAATATGGCCGGCGCGAAGCTGAAAGGACCAATGGGTCCAGAAGATGAAGCAAATGATCCGAATGAATGGCTCATAAACGAGCAGCGGCGTCTGATTGAAAAGTACAACGACATGGTCAAGCAGAAGAAGCTAGCCGACCAAGCACAAAGGCAAGCTTTTGATAAGCAGACTACAAAGAGGCCGCGCGCGCCGGAAGAGGGACATTCTGTTCACACTGCACACACTGAGTTCAGTGATGAAGAAGTGCATAGCATGAGGAAGACACGGGATACTCATGCAGGAGGCTCACAGCTTCGCGCGCCTGTGAACATGGCGCCTGGAGCCAGAGCAGATCTGGATCTGCACATGCCGTACAGCCCACCGATCAGAGGGCAAGTGGACGTAACCACGCCCTATAGACCAGCCATCCTGGTAAAACACTCAAAGTTTACTGCGCGCATCGCGCAGGCTCCCATCCAGCACAAGACAAAGATGCCAAGTGGTCTGGGCAAATATGATGGCACAACAGATCCAGATGACTTTTTGCAAGGTTTCTATAACACGGGAAACCTAGAGAGCTGGACGATGCCAACATGGTGTCATATGTTTGCTCGCTGCCTCACGGGCGCAGCGCGGGTATGGTTCGAGAGCTTGCCGACAGGGCAAATTGATGGGTTCGAGGAACTATTAGAAAAGTTCCAAGCCCACTTCGTACAGCAGCGCAGGCACACGCGCGATCCTGATGACATCATGCACTGCATACGCAGGAATGATGAAACGATTGAAGATTACATCACTCGTTTCAATCAGGAATCCCTGGCAATCGGGGGCATAACTGAGCAGCTCCTGCGCGTGGCCTTTATACAAGGCGCGCGCAGTGACCAACTCCGCCGGGCTCTTGTAAGCAAAGATGGTATGCCCACCACGTGGGCCAAGTTAATGGAGGCATCGCGAGTTTTCGCGAGAAATGAGAAACAGATTGCCCAAGATAGGGCAAGAGAAAGAGCGCAACAGGCAGAATCACCGCGCAGCAAAGATAAGAGGGCCAAACAGAACTCTGTATGGTCCAGGTTGCAGCCAACAAGTTTTTCTTCCGCGGAAAAACAAGCGCAACCAACCTCACCACAGCCCCAAAAAGAAGTTCGTAATCGCGGGGACGGTGACAAGAGGGAGGGCGGCAGAGATCCTAGCAGACCTTTGCCAAGAATATGGACGCCCCTCACTAAAACACCTTCACAGGTGTTAAGTACTGAGAATGTCCAATTCAAGCCCCCCAAACAACTACACTACAAGGGACCGCAAAACAGTGGCAAATATTGTGAATTTCACAGGTCCCCGGGCCACAACACCGACGCATGCCATCATTTAAAGGATGCGATCGAGAAGGATGTAAAGTCGGGCAGGCTGGCTCACTTGGTAAAAAACCAAAGAATAGAAGATGAGCAACCGGAGGGAGCCTCTGCCAGCAAGAAGTACAAAAGAATCTGTGTGGCTGAGGGGGGACGACAAGGGCAGACGTCAAGAAAGAGAAGCGCGCAAATCCACGGAGATTGGCGCGAGCAGCAAGTCATCTTCCCAAGAATCAGGGGAGGCCCTTCAATAAGCAGTCCTCTCGTCATTACCACACACATTGCTCATTACGAAGTGTCAAAGGTCCTGGTGGACACTGGAAGTGAATCTGACATTATGTATGAGCAGTGTTTCAGAAAGTTAGACCCGGCAGACCAAGCGCGGCTAGAAATTGTGAACGCACCAATCTGTGGTGTCTCAAATGAAATCATACATCCCCTAGGCCAGATTCAGTTTGAACTAACTATGGGGGATGATGAGCACAAGCGAGCCGAAGTTGTCAACTTCTTGGTCTTGCCCACCACGTCATGCCACAATATGATCCTGGGTAGGGGAACGATTGCCCAATTTAATGCTGTACCGTCGCCAGCGCACGGCGCATTGGGGATCCCTACACCAACAGGCGTAGCATTTGTTTACCGCGATCATTTGTGCGCAGTGACAAGCACGCCGCGGGAAGGGAGAATGAAACTTACAATGGCTGACAATGCGCCAGAGAAGTGGATTTTAAACCCAAAATTCCCAGATCAAACGGTCACAATTGGCGCTACCATTTCAGACGAAACGAGATTGAGAATGAAAAAGTTGCTTACAAAATACACGTCGGTTTTCGCGTGGCAACACTCCGATATGACGGGGGTCCCGCGAGACTTGGCGCAACATTCTCTTAACACGTTTAAGTCGGTGGAGCCAATTGCACAGAAAAAGAGAATCATGGGGGATGAAAAGGCGAAGGCCATGAATGAGCAAGTGGAGGACCTGTTGCGCGCAAACATCATCCGCCCAATTCGATAACAGACATGGGTAGCCAATCCTGTGATGGTAAAGAAAAGCAACGGGTCATGGAGAATGTGTATTGACTTCAAGGACCTCAACAAAGCATGTCCGAAAGATTGTTACCCCCTCCCAAACATCGACGCAAAGGTGGACTCCGTGGCGCCATTCAAGCTCAAATGTTTCCTGGATGCCTACAAAGGCTATCACCAGATTCAAATGGCACCACAGGATGAAGACAAGACGGCCTTCAGAACCGACAATGGTGTTTTTTGTTACACAAAAATGCCATTTGGTTTAAAAAATGCGGGCGCAACCTATCAGAGACTTATGGATTCGGTTTTCAGTGAACAAATCGGAAGAAATCTAGAAGTCTACGTCGATGATTTGGTAATCAAGAGTAGGGAGGAGAGACAAATGCTCAAAGACATCGAGGAAACCCTTCAGCGCCTAACGGAGGTTAACATGAAGCTCAACCCGAGCAAATGTACTTTCGGCGCAGAAGAGGGGAAATTTCTTGGTGTAATGGTCACTAAGGATGGTTTCAAGGTGAACCCTGAAAAGGTGGAAGCCATCCTTGACATGCCTTCACCATCCACCATGAAAGAGGTTCAGAAGCTGAATGGTAGATTGGTGTCAATCAACAGGTTCCTAGCGAACCACGCCAGCAAATCTACTCCATTCGTTAACACCTTGAGGAACTGTTTGAAGAAGAGCCAATTCAAGTGGACGCCTGAGGCTGAGCAAGCTTTCACTGAGATAAAAGAATGTCTCATTAAATTGCCAGCGCTCACAGCTCCACTTCCTGGCGAGACCCTTACATTGTACCTGTCAGCTAGAGACCGCGCGATCGGCGCAGTATTATTGGTGGATCGCAAGGGGATACAAACGCCGATATACTATGTGAGTCGGGTGCTCACAGACCCTGAGACGCGCTATTCCATAATGGAAAAGTTAGTTTTGTCACTAACACACGCGTCGCGCAAGCTCCATAGATACTTCAATGGTCATCCTATTGAAGTTCTGACTGGTTACAACATCCAGCAAGTCTTGCGACGCCCCGCGCTCTCCGGAAGGCTGACAAAGTGGGCGCTGGAATTAGGTGAACACACGATCACTTATAAGCCCCGTCCAGCGATAAAGGGTCAAGTTTTGGCGGATTTCATCACGGAAATCCCAGACGGAAAGATTGAAGAAGCTCAGCGCGAGGTAGATCCTCCGCGAGCAAATGATGAAGAAGATGTTTGGAGGCTATTCACTGATGGAGCCTCCAACAGCGAAGGGTCCGGCGCAGGCCTCAAACTGATGGACCCTGATAATCGTGAATATACTTATGCTATCAGGTTGGACTTCAAGAGTACCAACAATGAGGCTGAGTATGAAGCCCCGCTGGCTGGTCTGCGCATCGCGCGCAAGTTTGGGGTTAAAAGACTAGAGGCGCATGTTGATTCTTACTTGGTAGCTGCTCAGGTCAACGGCCTATATGACGCCAAGGAGAACACAATGCCTCTGTATCTAGAGCAGGCAAAAAAGCTCGTTGAGCAGTTTGACTTCTTCAGAATCATACACATCTCGCGCAGCGAAAACAAGTCCGCTGACGCGTTGAGTAAAATGGCATCAACTAATTTTGATCACTTTGGCAAAGATGTCAGGGTGGAGGTAATGAGCAGCCCGTCAGTGCAAACGCAATCGGTCCTTGTAATTCATACAACCCCTTCATCCTGGATAACTCCAATAACAGAATTCCTGATGAAGGGGAAGTTACCGGACGATCGCGCACAGGCGAGAAAGATAAGACACAAGGCACAGAACTATGAATTACTTGATGGTACATTATATCGGCGCTCTTATCTTGGACCGCTCATGAAGTGCCTGGATGCTGAAGAAGCAACCTATGTGATTAGGGAGATTCATGAAGGAATCTGTGGAATTCACGCTGGCCCGCGCATGGTGGTTGCCAAGGCGATGAGCTCAGGCTACTATTGGCCAGGCATGTACTTGGATGCGCTAAAAGAAATCCAAAAATGCAAGGCATGTCAGAGCTACGCGCCAAACACCATGCGTCCAAAGAACAACTTGATTCCAGTCACCTCCGCATGGCCTTTCCACAAATGGGCCATTGATATTGTAGGGCCCCTGCCGCAAGCGCAAGGGCGAGTGAAATTTTTGGTAGTGGCGATAGACTATTTCACAAAATGGGTTGAGGCCAAGCCACTAGCAAAAATCACAGCTGAGGCGATGAAGCAATTTATCTGGAGCCACATCATTTGCCGTTTTGGCCTTCCCATGGAAATTGTGAGCGACAATGGCAAACAATTCACTGACAGGAAGATATCAAGCTGGCTCAGAGAATTGCACATCAACCAAATCTTCACATCCGTCTACCACCCTCAGGGGAATGGTCAAGTGGAGCGCGCGAATCAAAGTTTGTTAAATGGGCTGAAGAAAAGGTTGGAGGGAGAATCCCATTCTTGGGTCGAAGAGTTACCTAATGTCCTGTGGGCGCACAGGACATTAAGCAAAACTAGCAATGGCGAATCCCCGTTCAGCCTAACCTATGGGACAGAGGCTATGATCCCAGCAGAAATTGGATGCCCATCCCATAGGGTACTCATGATGAGCAAAACTGATAACGAGCGCGAAAGAAGATTGGACCTTAACTTGCTTGAAGGGCGCAGAGAAGCGGCTATCATTAATGAAGCCAGATACAAGAAAAAGCTGGAAAAATATTATAATCAGCGCGTTAAAGAATGCCACTTCAAGAAAAATGATTTTGTCCTCCGAAACAATGAAGCTAGTCGCGCAATACCCCCAGGAAAAATGTCCCCCAATTGGGAGGGACCTTATCAAATTTCAGAAGATTTGGGGAAAGGCGCGTACGCTTTAAAAGATTTGAATGGAAAAAAGATACCGCGCTCGTGGAACGCGGCACAACTTAGAAAATGCTTCATGTAAAAGTTCAAATTTGTAATCAAGGCTTTTAAGCCATCATGAATGATGATTCGCGCTATCTTTCAATATTTGTCGCGCTATCTTTCAATATTTGTTCTATTACCTTTGCATACATGTTTCACACTTCCTTTATTAAATTGGAACAATATGACAACACTATATTGACTTCAAAACAAAATAAAGCGAAGTAAAACATACATGCGCGAGCCTTAGCTCAAACGCGTTAACGAGTCTTAACTCTAAAACGTCAGGGCCTTAGCCCAAACTTACGAGCCTTAGCTCAAACACGTTAATGAGTCTTAACTCTAAAAACGTCAGGGCCTTAGCCCAAAACAAAGAGCCTTAGCTCAAAACACTCACAAACATCCATCTTACATCCCGCGCAGCCTGATCATAAAAATCCTTAAACACAACTAAGGCAAAGTACATGCCATATCATGTTAAGGTCTCAGGTCGAGGCCGCGCGCGGAATCATAGTGGATATCTGAGTAACACAAGCTGACATGTAATGGCTAAACTCATACTTCCATACCGCGCGACAACGACGCGCGAAAAAGAAAATAACGAAAAGTTAGCGCGCATGTCAGCATGAGCAAGATACTGCGAGAACCACAAACAAAATAGAACAGAGGTTAAGTGAATAATTTCCATACAACCTTGTTCTTATTTTAACGTGCAAGCATATCTTATATCTATACAACCAAACATGAAGAGATGAATGGAAATGCGCAAGATATGAAAACGAGAGAACAAGTTTCATTCCATTGGATCGAAATTTACAAGTATGATGAGTTACAAATTACAAGTATAAAAAATAAATATACAAAATTTGATGAAGGGCTTCTCAAGTCTCCACGTCGACGTCAGCCGCTTCATCACCCTCATCATCTCCCGCAGCATCTGGCGCGGTCTGCTCCTCATCCCCGAACTGACCATAGTCAAGTTCTTCCTCCTCATTGGAGTCTTCGATCACAACGGTGTCACGAGCAGATTCTTTCGCCGCGCCAGAGCCGCTGGCAGGGGCAACATCCCCCGCGCCACCATCATCGCCACCAGCCCTCTCGCAATCATCAAGCAACTTCTTTAGCGCGCCGAGGTCGGGCTGGTCAGCAAGCGCAGCTATCTGTAAATCATTAGAAAAGTAATGAGTACAAAACACTTAGAAAAGTTAGTAAAGTAAAACTCATTAAGATCAAGGTACCTGCATAAGGATGGGGATGGGAGTATTCATATATTTTTCCCCCACCGCGGCCATGTCCGCGCAGGCCGCATCGCTCTTGTAAGGGTACTCGGATGGGTTCTTCCTCAACATGCCATACTCATACCCATCCGTAAACCCTTCAGCTCGGCCCACCAAACGCGCGGCGGCATTGCAGTCCATCACAAGGGCTTGAAACTCGGCGGAATATTTCATCGCCAAAGCGCAGCGAGCCATGCCCTGTGACACCAGCCATTGGCGATCCTGCGCGAGGCCAGCAACAGACGTCTCGAGGGCAGGAACCTGAGAGTTTAGTAACTCAACAGTTTCCTTAGCCTTTTTTAGTTCCTCCTTATCAGACGCTGCTGCCGCCAAAATTTTTTCTTTCTCCGCCTGCGCAGCACCAAGTGCTTCCTGGCTAGACGCCGCCGTGGCCAAGGCCTCATCTCTATCGGCCTGCGCGGCCGCCAAATCCCTTTTCAGGCGCGCAACCTCGCTCTCCAGTGATGATTTCTCAGTGATACTCTGGATGATAGCTTGGTCACGCGCCTCGGCCTGCTGTTCCAAGACACGCACTCTGCGCGCGTACTTGGCAACTTCGGCCTCCGCCAACTGCTGCTTCTCCCGCGCAGCTTGGAGCTCATGCCCGCGCTTGATGTATGCGGTGTTGGCACTTGCTCTGTTTTCACTGAGCTCCGCCTGGAGTTTCTCAGCTCGCGCGCGAGCATCAGACAGGTTCCAGGCGGCCACCTTAGCCTCTCGCTGGGCTTCCACAAGAGCGTCGCGTACTTTAACATAATCACGACGAAGCTCTTGGGAAGCAGCGAAGAAAGCCGACCCAGCGAAAACATGGTCGTTCAGCAAGTCCGCGCGGGTGCGCTCCTCCTGATACCTCCTTTCAGTAGGAGGCACGGCATGAGCCCAGAAGTCCTCGCATACGCCCATGGATTGAAAGGAACTCTCTTCATTAATATTCCATCTCGGGCGGTAAACGTGGACACCTTCCTGCAAAACACAAGAAAAGTTCTAAGTCATAAAACATACTTATATGGAGATACGCGCAGCGGACCAACAAATCAATACATACCTGCGGGGATGAAGCAGGAAAGTCAGCGCCAGCCCCACCAGAGGTCTGCGCTGCGAACACTTGCGGCATCGCAGGGCTGGCGCGGTCTCCCAAGGAGTCTTCAACTTGAACCCCCTCGTCCTCCTCGTCTTCTTCAACAGGCCTCTTCTCCTGCGACCTGGAAGGCTCCAAACCAGCCTCGCGGGGAGGGCTGTGTGCAGGAGGAGGCGAGGGAGGTCTCGACGCCGCCAGTTCGGCGCGCAATACGGTTTCCTGCTCCTTGGTAATCCCAATAAGGGGAGATTCAGCACTAGCAGGAGCAGGACCAGAACCAGCGGCGCCGGAAGTGCCGCCAGGAGTATCACCAGCAACTGTTGCGCCAGCTACAACTCCTATGAACAAATAAACAAGGAAAAATTGTTTATGACTGACTCCAAAGGGAAAAATTTAGAAGACATATGTGCAAAACTTACCTTGGCGCAATTCTGTTCGCGCATCGAACATCGCCATAAAATCCATTCTACCCTTTTCAGAGGGTAGAACAGGGGACTTCGATGGAGTCCCCGGCGCAGCCGTGGCACCTTGTGGCGCCTGCGGCTGATCTGTTACCGTCGCTGCCTCTGCAAACATTTAAAGGAGCAAAGGTTTAATAACAATTCAGCCAGATGAAGATAAATAAAGTATACCTGTTGCAGGCGCGGCACTGCTTCTCTCTTCAGCCGCGCGAAAGGAGGAGGCGACGCCACCATACCTCAAGTGGACAGGAGGTCTGCCCACTCTCACAGGCAGAGAAGCTAAAGAAACCTTTGTGGTAAACACCTGGGTTTCCTTAGGTCCCTTCGTTTGAGCATGGGGATGAGCGACAGGGGTGTCCTCTTTCTTCTGTTTCTTACTGGCCCCTGCGCCAGATTTCCCCTTAGCTTTGCGCTTTAGTAGAGGCGCCTCCTCTTCCTCCTCCTCCTCTTCCGCGAGCTCTAGCTCGTAGTTTTCAAGCGCATCTACAAAAACAAGCGACAGAAATGTTAATAAACTTGGGTATTCTAAAGGAATGAGCAGAAGTGCGAAGGCTTACCAGGCGCGTCACCGTCAAAGTCAAATTCCAGATCTACTGGGATGAACAGGTCATCGAAGCGATCCGGGAAACCAACCTCCCCAGCGCCAAGTTCGACGGAGCCGCCCTCCACATGTTCATCATAAGCGGCAAGGATGTAATCCTTGGTGACTGCGCAAAGCCAAGTTAAATGATATCAACAAAAGAACGATGTTCGCGCAAATATAAAAAAAAAAAAAAAAAAAAAAAAAAAAAAAAAAAACTTACACAACCCGTCGACTTGGATAACGGGCTCAAGCGCGCTGTCGGCCCAGAGCCTGCTCATGCCGACCCCAACCAGCGCCTCCTCGCAAATTTTCTTCGCGGGGGATGGTTCGGCGGTCAGTTTCTTAACCCATGCGCCAGTTGGGTTCTTGAGGACATCCTCATCCGCAGGCGCAGAAGTGATAGAGCGCATGGTCATACGGAGGGGGATCACACCGGCCTTAATGTAAAAAAACCTCTCAGACCAGTCATGAAGGCTCTTGAATGAAACAGTGGAACACTTCACCTTCTGACTGCGAGGAATAAAAGAGATCCAATTGTCTTGGATCTTGGCCTTATAAAAATATTGAAAGCGCCGAGGAGTGGGTTCCTCGCGCTGGGATTTGCACATGAACTCAAAGTGAGTCACGCGCACGAGTCCAAACGGATGGACTTGGGATATGTGAATCCCATAGAACTTCAACAGTGCACCCACAAACCTTGTCATCGGGAGACGAAGGTTGCAGTGGGTGAAAAAGTGGCTATATAGGGATATATAGCCGGCAGGCGGGTCAGCCGCCGTTTGCCCGGACCTAGGCAACATGCAGCCAAACAGGGTGGGAAAGCCCTGAGAGGTGATCAGGTTGTCGAGATCTGACTGCTTCAATTTGCAGGGGATTTCATTCCACCTTTTGGTGGCCTTGGTCCTCCCTACTTCCTCCGATGTGGTCTCAACAACCTTCTTCCCCTTCCCCTTTTGCTTCAATGTCGACATCACCACAGATTTCACACGGCGTCTTCGAGAGGCAACGGAGGTGATTGAAGGGCTAGACGAGTATGAACTATCAGACATACAACTGTAATAGCCGATAATCGAGGATTCGAATCGATGTAAACACTCAAATCAGAATGTGAAAGCAGAAATTTGAATTTTAGCAACAATGAAGATGAAGATAAAAATTTCCTAAGGGCCTGCTTTTATAGGCCCAGGAGAGAGAAATGTGGCAGCTGATCGGATTTCACGCGCCCCCACTCGCAGGGGCAAGCCAACGAAGGCGCGACACGTGTCCCTAACAGCTGTGTGAAGGGACAAAAAGATGTAACCGACCTGCCACGGAACAGAGACGCGCCCCCACTCCCAGGTACTAACCAATGCGAGTGCGACACGTGTTCAAGACAGCTGTGTGAGGGGACGTGAAAGGCAACTGTAGCACCTCGAGCACACGAAACGTCTGACACGTTTACGGCGCACGTCATCACCAACCAACCACGTGTTTGGACCTTTCGTTTTCACCCAAATGGATAGAACTTCGCGCGACGATGGAAACAACCAAGAAAACGACAAAACCCCCTATAAAAGGACAATTCAGTGAGTCTAATATCTATCTTACCACGCTCGCGCAAGATAAGACACACATTAGACTGGGGGGGCTTGAAGAGGTATGTACCCGCCTCAACACCAAGCAAGGCGGGTCAACCCACAAGATAAAGACATTATGAAGGCACAAAGCCAAAACCCAGGCGCATCGCGCATACAAAACATGCTCAGGCATCATATGCTCGCGCATCACATATGCGCGCGGCGCATATCGCATGCTCTTGCACATCACATATGCTCGCGCGTCACATATGCGCGTGGCGCACCAGCGCGCGGTGCATATCACACGCTCGTGCATATCACACCTGCGCATGAAATATCTGCGCGTGAGAATAAAAAGAAGACTTCGCGCATTCTCAGGATGGGCGCATATCACACGTACACATAATCAACCTCGTCCTTATCCAAATCAGGATCAGGGCAACCTTGATTGTGCACGTCAGACACTCTTCTAGAAGGCATCTTTTTAAGGAGTAAGAATATGCTGATGTTGACAGCTGCCAAATGAAAGGTCGACAACTCAGCATGACACATGTGCTACCACATGATTACAACCAACGAGAAAGCGCCAGGTGTCCCAGAGGACACGTGGCGCAGTGCGATTGGAGGAGGCCAACGAGGCTGAGCCCAGCCAGTGGAAACCCTAGCACTATAAATACAGCGTCAACTCCACTTTGATGACACATTCATTCACACTCAATCATTGACAGTTACAAGCAGTGATATCACATTCAATCATATTGAATTATATTCACTCACAGTCAGTTACAGAAAACACACAGTCACACAATCAAGAGGATTCAGCGATTCAGCAATACTCTTGGGATTTCACTGACTCTCACTTTATTATCTTCTCCACAAAGATACTGATTCTCACGCCGGAGGGTTACCCCAAAGAGGACCCCTCTGTCCCTTTCTGAGGGGTAAGTAACGGCGCTGTTCATTTTGTAGGTGGAAGAACACGGATTCAAAGGAACCATCGGTGAAACAGTTTAATCATACCCGAGGAAAGTAGATCTGCTACCAGTGAGTAGATCCACGTTTCTTCACCGGTAGCTATCTTCTGAACTTGTAATACATCTAACCCGCTCCCTGCAATACACGGACAAAATACTTATTAAAATGTAAAAAAAACCTCCTTTATTATGAAATTATCTGCAATTTGTATTAACTGAGCTGATAAAAAAACGCAATAAAACAAAGTCAATGTCTCAAGTCATGTTGTATGATGCGGATATTCCAATAAACGGCATATATTGATAAGTTGTACTCACGTGACCACGAAGTGTGCAGCACGTGGTTGACTTTGTTGGCAAAAAAACATTTGGAGGATAAGTTATTGATTATACCTACGTCATTGCTAACGTAGTACGATTACATACGAAAGAAAACTTGGGTATTGAATGAGTCAAATATAGCTTGGTGAACACGTTAGTCAAGGTCAAATTTGTAATTATACCATACGTCCAAAATCTCAAAATATATAAAAACAAATCAAACTGAAGATTTATAAGAAAACAAATTATTCAAATAAAATACAACAAAGTTTTGAGAACTTTAGTATTTAAGGAACGATGTGGCATTCAAGAAATTTAGACTGAATTAGACATAAGAAACATTTGATATATGACGATATTTTGTATTTCAGGTTATCATGTACCATTCATATATTCGTAGAAGCAAAATGTAATTTTTCTCTAGTCCTAACATGTTGTTAGGTCTAATGTTTTTATAAACCCGTCTTTCAAAAGAATTACAGAACAAGACCGTTGTTAAACTTGATAGAAAGTATAATGTCATATATTGCAACAATAGTGCAAATAAACAAAAGAGCAAGGCCGTTGTTAACTTGATTGAATGCTTGATTGGAGGTGATGTGGACGTTCAAAACAGGACATAGGGGAAAAATGGAAAAGTTTATCACTGTTAACTTTTATCAACATATTGTGTTGCTATATGTATTATAAAAATTTAAGGTTAATTTAACTATAGCATTACTATAAATTTTATAAAAATTTAAGCATGTTTGTACCGGGTGCAATCAATGGGGCATTAGAATCTTTGACAATGAGGCGTCCCGTGTCCAAAATTATGTATACAATAGGGCATCTACAATTACAACAGGGAGTCAAAATTCCGTGATTTTTTAATTTTTATAAATAATATGTTTTTACCATTTTCCTTCGTACATGTGACAACTCATGGTGACTCTCACGCTTCATAGACACTAAGGCAAAACACATATATCTTGGCCAGACATATATCTTGTACATTGGACTTAATGCTTGAAATTAAAAAGGCGATGTATTTTAGGCGAAAGAAATACGACCAAAACAACAATTCTGAACAAACCTCATTGACCAAAACAACATTTTACATAAAATTAAAAACATGATTAAACATTACATAACAAAAAAGCACCACTAAACACCATGTCTTTTTAAGTGGAATGGGAAGATTCATCCAGTTTGGGTTGTGGAGGAAATAAAATCATGGCTTCCAAACTTCGTTGGGGTAACAGTCTCCTCTTGTTCTGGTGACTCGTCCGGTGGCATGTCATGCCCGAAGTCAGATAACCAGGCTAGAGAGGAAGTTGACTCTCAGAATTCAAATATTCCTTATGTATTTTCGAAGTTGTTATCACCGGAGTAGGCTTCGCCGGTAAATCTTGTGGTCAATGAAAGGATGGTAGAGTCAGAGGTCTCGGCACTTGGAAAGTCGGAAAAGCTGGTAGCTACGGCAGGTGATACGTCTGATGAAAAAGGGGATATGTCAAGTCAGGAAGATGGGACTTTTCAAGATAATGGGGCAGAGTTTGTCAAGGTCAATGGCTTGAAGGAACCCCAAAAAAATTTGAATGATACGAATGACCCCACCACCTAAGTTGGATGGGTCCCATCTTAGGGTTAATGTGGAAGATCATGTGTGTGGTCTAGAGGAGGATCCACTTCTTACATCTCCTCCACGTAAAGGTGGGCCTCCTAACACAAATGGGTTACAAGAGGATTTGATAGGGGATGATTGGGCCTTGAGTACATTATTTTATTCAAATGGGCTACTCCCTCTAACTCCAAAGGCTCAAATTATGATTGATCCGGTACCGCGAGTTGATAGTGACCCGTTTAATTTAATGGAATTAATTGAACATGTGGGTAGAGAAGAGGTTTTACTTGATCTAAACAAGGAGGTATCCTCCGAATCGGTTTCGAACACATCAAGAAAAAAGAAGCAGACTAAAGAGCTGAATAGTAAAAGAAAAGCACACCCGATTTCGTTGAAACTCAAAGACAAATTTTGGGTTAACAAATCGATCTCATCAACTCGTCTTATTTCAAGACTTGATTTTAATGATGGCAGCGAAACGGACAGCTTGCAAGAACAGTCTATGATTAATAAAAGGAAATCCAAGGAAGAGATCGAAAGGGAGGTCTTGAAAACGATTGAAGTCGGGGAAATTTTAGGTTGTCTGTTTATGGGGCAAGAAGATATAATCCGCGGGATGATTATTGAGGAACACGAGTTTACGGGTAAACTATGAATATGTTATCTTATAACATCAGAGGTGCATGGGAGGAAAGGAAAACGGGTGGAATTGGAGGTTTTATTATTAAAAAAACAAACCAACCTCTACATTTCTCTCCGGTGTATGTGAGCTACCAATGCTAGTATCATCTTTCATTGGTGTAAGCACCACCGCCGGCATACGGTCGCCGGAGTTCGAACGGCTACGAGATCTGAGAGGAGACGGGGTAGAAGAATTAGGGTGTTAAGACAAATTGGGCCTAATTTTTTTATATACCATTGTTACCAATTACCAGCTTGTTTTTGAAGCCCAATGGGCTAAAAATTTTATAAGACAAATTGGGCCTAATATATTGCAACAATAGTGCAAATTAACAAAAGAACAAGACTCTAAAGTTTGATTGGAGGTTTATCAATTATCATTGTTAACTTTTATCAGCATATAAACATATATTGTAAAACTTACTTTGACTATGGTGTTGATTTGTAAAAATTTAAGCATGTTTGTACCGGGTGCAATCAACGGAGCGTCAGAATTGTTGACGATGAGGCGTCCCGTGTCCAAATGTATAAAACAAGTAGTCAAAATATTGTTCGGATTTTTTATTTATAATATTTATAAAAATAATACGTTTTTACGGCTTTTCCTTCATACAAGTGACAACTCATGATGACTTGTCATGTGTCATAGACACTTACGCTATGTTCCCGAGTTAATTTAAGGGTGAAAATGAAATGAATGAAAATAAAAATATTATTTTTTTCAGAGGGTTTTTTTAAAGAAAGAAAAAAAAGGAATTTAGAGTAAATTGTGTTTCTAGTTTATTGAATAAAGGAAAAGAAAACAAATTGAAGGAAAACAATGAGAAATAAATAGCAAATTAGAAGAATATGTTTTCTTTCCGATTTGAAAAGAAATAGAAAGAAAGGAAATGAAAATAAAAAAGAAAAGAAATCAAAACAAAAATTTTTATTTCTTTTCTTTTCTCTCATTAAGTGAACTAGGGAACAGAGCGTTAGGCAAGACACATATATCTCGGCCACACATGCATATCTTGTACATTGGACTTAATGCATGAAATGAAAAACGCGATGTGTTTCAGGTGAAAAAATAATCAAAACAACAAATCTGAACAAACCTAAGTGACCAAAAAAGTTTTGGGTGCGGTTGGTTTTGGACTATACATCAAATACTTGTCCTAGCCCCAGTGCCATTGTTTGATTTAAAATTTAATTAATTATTAACGTTGTTGCTTATCTTTTGAGTTTTAAGTCTTGGTGTTTGATTTGTAAATCAGTTTAGAAACAGGCAGAGAGGACAGAGGCATCAAAATGAACAAGTTTATGGTTTAAAAGGTTCATTTTTTGTACGGGTTTTAGAGTTAGGACTTAAGGTTGGGTCACATCATATTGACCCGCAATTCAACATTTATACGCAATTAATGCGTTACTGATAGTCTAAATCATAATAAAATCTAGGTTTTATAAACTAAAACTAGTTATGGGACAATTTTAAACAAATACAACCCGATTTCCATTCACTTATTTTTTTTTACATAACTTAAATCGACTCATTTTTACCAAATATATGAAACTTATCAACTCTATCTTATTTGTTTTTGAATGTACACATTGGTTTTGTTTTTGTTTGTGTTTTCCCCAAGATATTCAAATTATTGGGGTTTTGTTTTTTTTAGGCTTTTGTAAAATGATCATCAAGCTAATGAAAACTTTCGCTATGATTAGTAATACAAATTATTGGGGGTCTTTATGTCAATGCAAATGTACTTTTTCTTAATAATGACTAAACAAACTAGCAATCAATGCTTTCCCATTTCATACAATAGACAAACACTTTTGTACGTACTCCTTTGGACCTTTGGTCATGTTCGATGCACGTTAGTAATGATTGATCAATATCTTTATATTATGTAATTAAGGTGACAAATGGGTTGGATCAAACATTTCATAAATACTCATATTTACAACCGGAACGAACATCTAAAACAAATATGTGATCCAGACATCCAAACAAATTCGATTTATTATCTGAAACAACTTTGGTCCAGAAAATTAATAACACACAGTCACTTAGCCAAAAGCTGATAAAAGAAAGAGTATCCCTTTTATGCAAAAAAAACCTTTACAATGTAAATTGGCACTTGGTATAGTACCTTTATAGATTACAAAATTACACAACTTGTTAGAACACATAATATCCGTATACAAGGATCGATGTAATTAAAGTCCTTATAAACGACTACACATAGAAGACACGTTCTTGGGAGTAAGCCTTTTGAATACTCTCATAACTCTCCTTTTTCTTTGATGCACTCGCTAACAACGCTTTACGTCCTTTAACGTCAGAGTTGGGTCACGAAATACGCATCCTAACAAGGCTAATGGCAATACATGTTTAAAGATCATTGTAGGCATGGTCGACTCCGTCTGTCAGGTGGGTGATAGCAAAGGGTCCAAAACATTGAGGGCCCAAAATTCAACCCAATAATCTTTTCAAAACATTCAACATATGTAAAACCAATTAAAAGTATTTAGTCCAACCAAAGCTAATTAACCTTCTAATTATAAATAAAACCTAACTAATATTTAATCTAAAATCACAATAGCTGCAAATGTCATATCTTGATCCTTTAAAATGACTGAACGTGGGACAATTCAATGTCCGCTTATTCATTCACAAATCGGTTAGAGCTCATAAATCGAAATCAACAAATCCAGTTCAACGCAATCCGATTCATCTCAACAGTCAACTCCCATCTCATTCTATCATCTCAAACCCGAAGTTAGTTATTTTTCAAACGTTTTATTTTGTTAACAAAGTCTTTAGATAAATTTTAGAATCAAATTTAAAATTATCTCATATCCTGTCATAGATTTGCTATTGGTGGATATAGTGAGTACGATGATGATGATGATGATGATGATGATGAAATTTAAAATTATGTTGAATTTATTATAAGTTGATATTTTAAGGACCCACTTTTACTAGTCGAAAACCGGATCCAAAATCTCAGCGTAGACCTTATGACAAACATGATACATCAAAATGAGTGTTGACATTTTATTGCTAGTTTAGGAACATAGGATTTGCAAGACATGTTGGAGTACTTTGTTTAGCTTTATCGAACATCAAAGAGCTCAAGATAACTTAATTTTTTCTTTGCTTTTAAAGAATGTACAAATACTATTTTAACTTTAGTTTCAAGAATAATCAAAAAAAAGTTTACAAAGCTATATATTAACAAGTAATCAAGTAACATGGTCTTGGTATAACTTTACTTATAAAAAAAAAGTATATATTTCTTTAAAAAAAGAATAAAAACCACTATCCACAATAAAAAAAAGAAAAATAAAAACCCCAATAATGTTCAAATAACTATTGTTCTTCACATATACTCTCAAGACAAGGCCTCCAATCTCCACCATCAACACTCCGGCGACTTCTCTGCCTTCTAACCTTCTTCTCCGCCACACCACCACCTGAAACACACACCGTCTTGATCTTCACACTCTTGTCCACATTTTCCCTCCTCTTTCTCTTATTTTCCGGAACAGAAGAAGCCGGTATCAAAAAATAAATACCACCTCTCTTGAGTTCCGAACTACTAGACAATATCACTATCCGCCTCACGACACCGTGTGTAGTCGGTTTGCTTAGCACATATTTTGGGTACTTGGTAAGAACCTCACCCACGGTGATCGGGTGTGTGATCTCGTCAACTACACCGTTTAAATGAACGATTCGGATCAAGTCTAGGGACCCGAAAGGAATTAGACATGATAAGCAAGGCCTTAAGGTGTTTCCCATGGTGAGTTTGGAATATGTGAGTTGGTGGTTTGAAGGTGTTCGTGGGGAGTATTAATATAGGGAAAGAGAGCGTGCAAATAATAATATGGGCGTGGAGATGGAGTATTATTATTATATTGAGGGTGGACGTGGAGTGAAATTATGAAGATATCATGGCCGTAGTTTTGCATGTTTCTTGGATTGTACATTTTTGTAGTTGTAATCTTTGGAAGAGTGTATTTTAAATTTTATTTTACTTAGTTTATTTTTGATATTGTAGCACGTTTGGATATTTTAAACATTAAAAATTACTTAATATCAGAGACTATAAATTTTAAAATTTAATTTGCTTTGTGGGCTAACTTAACGTAACTAAACCATAATAATATCCCAATACTCTCTCACAATCGGAGCGAAAGCAAATCAAATGGTCCAACTGAAAACAATAAAAACATAAAAAGAAGCGGCTTCGATCTCGGTCCACATACTTTTCTATTTCTTGTTTGCACTTAGCATTGTTAACTAATGTTCACCTATTAATCAATTAACGTTTAAATCTTAATTAAGTAATGCTTATTGTTTACTCATCCATATATAAATATATATCAGCCGTCTTCTTAATTACTTGTTAGTACTTAGTAGTTGCAACTTCACAACACCCCTTTAGAAGTAATTTGCATAGATCAATCATCATCATCCAATTTGGTAGATTACTGCTTATGTACTTAATGATGTTGTTGTAAGTAACAAGGAAGCCTTAATCTGTGTAAGTTTTAGAGACCGACCATTCCCATGATAGCTTGATTTATTGTGTAAGTTTTCATAAGTAGAACCCTTGTATGTTTAGACAACGCAAAATATATTTGTTGAAACCATCCATTTCATGTTCAAATATTTACAATATACTCCACATATATATGTATATTTATATAACATATTGAATTACTAGTAATCACGTGTTATCATAATTCATCTATGTTTTCTTTTACAAAACTTTAACGAGTTTATATGGTAAACTACTGAATCCAATCCATTGATTATATATGATATAACGTCATCGTAGTATACTACTTAGTACTTACTCCATCAAAACAAGTAATTTATATCCTTAGAACAAATCCATCCATCCGCTAAAGAGAACATTGTGTCGGGTTTCATGTAGAGTCATCTTTTCCCTTATAGACATTGTGTCTCATGAATATATGTTGATTGAACTTATGGAGGCATCAAAGATTTTAAGAACCAAAAATTTTGCTTAAAGATCCTAGCTAGCATGATTGTCAAGCAAACTAGATAAGAAAATGGGAGTTTTAACTATGTGACTTCCCTTGACATTTAATAATCTAATATGTTGCAATCACATATATAAACGAAAACACAAGTTTTGTCAACACGTCTTTGAGTGACAATTTGATGTATTGTTAAACTTTGATTATGTTAATACGCCTATTAGTTATTACTGTGTTGGTAAAGTCTGTATCAGTGAACTTATCGTTTAACAATAATTTGTCTTATCATTATTCGATTATGTCAATATGTTAGCCACTAGCAACTTGTGTAGTTGTTGTGACTTTGAAAAGTGAGCACTTAGCGATGATACTTGGTAGCCATGAGAAGGTGTGTGGTTACGACATACATATCTCATATGTGGTTCGCGGCTTAAAGGTATGGCTTTATTTATAAGCCATTTCTAAGTCCTTTTGTAATAAGGTTACTAAAGGGTTTATGACCGTTTCAGCTATCACTAACTATCAGATCACACAAAGTAGTGAAAGGGCATTATCAGAAGGTCACAATAATGCGTTAATTAGTAACAAATGAGACTTAAATTAGTAACAAATGAGACTTAAATTTTGTAAATATTTGAGTTTTATCTTGATTTTAAGTTAAATAAATAATACACATCAACAATCTTTCTCTTACACTATATTCATATAATAACTATTAATATTTTATATATGTCAAAAAGATCAACTCAAACACGTTATGATTCGTTGCCCAACTCTTTATCAATCAATAATATGTTTTTCACTTTTATTTTATGTTTATCATTATTTTAATACATTAAATTAATATGATTTTTGAGTTAAAAAATTGAAATACGATTCTGATACCAAAACGCACGAGGGGTTCAATAATCTAAGATGATAAACGACAAAAAAGAAATCAATTTAATATCTTGTGAGACTCTGTCTACATTCTAGATCCAAGGTGGAAACTTCAATTAATTTAATTTAATAAAATGCTCTTTAAGCATTTAATCATTAAGTTCTAGAAAAATTATTTGCTTATAATTATTTATTTAAAGGGTATCTTTAATTTTAATTTTCTCTTAAAAGGAAATTAATACGTTATTTGTTTATTCACGTCTATTATTAGTTAACAGGCATGTTCGTAGCAACATTGCAAATAATTGTTTCTTGTTATTTTTGATTTTTTATAATTCAATTTTGTTTTTAGAAATTAAAATTTGACCAACATATTTCTCAAAATTTAAGTTTCTTCTTTAGAGTTGTGACACCACCCTTCTTAGCCGTCATTGCTCTAGACGAGGTTTCACATCATTCAAACAACAATGAAGTTGCTTTTATATAACTTGTAATGCTGGAAATCTCATACCCACCAACTTCGTATTTTGCTCCTAATAGAAACTAAACTGCTTATGAGGCCACCCGTGTTGATACTTGATACTACTCTCATTCTTCTATAAACATGTACTTAACTGTGAAGCTTTTGTCTCGTTCATAACAAAAGTGTTGTTAGATGGTGGTATTTGGAATCAAACATTTGCTACAAACTCAATCATATCACTCTTGCAATATAATTTATGGTTACTTACATTATACAAAGTGAAATTACTACTATATATAATTAGAAAGTTTGGTGCCGCAAGTGGCCTATTGGCCCACTTGACGGCACCGTATTAGCCGGTAAATTTGTGAAAGAAACCAACCAAGTTCGCGCAAACTCACGACCTTATTTAAAGCCCATGACCGACAACTCTACCGACCCCCCCCCCCATTGGTCCTTGGTCCAACTCAAGTTTAATATTTTTTTCGTTTTTTAGTTCTGGTACCATAAGGTACATAATCATAACCGACTGAATTCGTGTCAAGTTATCGCTCAATACCCAGAACCGACAGCACTTGGGTTTAACCACCGACCGGGTTTGCCAACCAAACAAACATCGTCTTAAATGTTGTGTTTTCTTATATGTTAATGTTTTTATATGTTAATTTGACGAATTAATTTTTAGAGATTTAACCCTCATGTTTTACCAATGGTGTCATATCTTAACGTACGCAGCCGGTACCGACCGAATTCGTGTCAACTAATTGTCGTAACGCTCGAGTTTTACCAACGTCGGGGTTTCAACGCAGGGGTTTTGCCAGCTGCTCCGGCGCAACGCGCTAGGTAGAAAAACCAGTTAATCAATAATAGTGATGTTGTATTAACATATAAAAAATAATGATCCTAGTTTCTTTAATTATTTTAACGGTGAAGTTCAGTGTACGTGTTGTTATATAATTAATGGATGGATTAATGTTTCGATAAGATACGCAATTAGGATCGTTTAACATGCATGATTTTGAAATATATGCCTCACATGCGTCTTCATCTTCTTTCTTTTTTCTCTGTTTTGTGTGTGTGTGTGTGTGATTTACATTTTATGAACTGAATTCAAATTACAATTAAGTAGTTTCAAAGTCACCATTTGTAATACAGATTTAATAACAATTGATTTTGAAAATATAAACCATAAATTGAAAACCATGCATATTAAACTAGGTACCATTCTTTTTGTTATTAAAGCTAATTTTATTCTTTTCCGATTCATTGCACAATCACCATGTCGCTATATGTGTTGTAGATGATCGTCATAAGCCAATGATGCAATGACCAACCGGCCGTTGGGTCGCCATATATATGCTCAAAAATAAAAACATACATTATACATATATACATGTACTTGTATGAACGTTTAAATTAAGTTTAGGATTTTGTGTTACAAATAATACGTATGGCATAGACGTACAATCATAAATTTCCGTGACTCAATTTAAGAATTTGTAATATATGTACTTGCATAGTTGTATTTTAATATAGTTGAGCACGTAGAAGGGTTTTACATCGTTTTATGGAATCTCTAATAACTAAAACACCAATTACAAACTCAATGCAATCCATGAGATTATATTCTATTTCATCTATAGAATAAATTAAATTAATCAATGATTCGTATCTAAATTGAACCATTATATTTGTGAAATCAGGGAGATTAGAATATCACTTCAATTTGTATATTTATATTGTTTGGGTTGTTTGTTAACATGAGACAAACTCATGATGACATAAGTTTTTGGAATTTTAGTAATATGGCTTATACATATTCTTGTTAATATATTATAGATAAAACCTATTAGTTAAGTTTTAGGCTGATAATTAAACATGGAATAAACTCAAGGGATGTAAAGTGAATATGTTATTATGATCAACGGTTTTTTGGAATAATACATGCAATTCATATTGCAAACCAAAAACACAGAAAAACACACTTAGATGTACAAAGGATTTTGTAAAGCACTGGTTCTTCATTAATTCAATTCAGGTTCTTGTTTTTATCTTCTTGATCTTATCCGATTAAATCAATTGTAAGTGCGCAAATGGTTTAATCTGAAAGAGTAATTGATTTAAAGAACATCCTATTTATTTAATTTCAATTTCAAGTTCTTTATCAAATTAGGGTTTGATAAATTAGTATAGTTTTCCCTCTAGTTTCAACAAAGATTAAACCATTAATGCATATTAAACCATTTGATTAAGGTTTTGGTTATTACGGATATTGTTGTCGATGGTAATTGTGTGATTAAATAAATTGATTTCAATTTATTAATCAAAGAATTAATTGTTTCAATTCAGATACAATTAACTTTGAAATCAATTTATTATTAACTTCACTTTTTGGTTCTGGAACATCGACACAGTGGGGTTAAACAGTTTTGATTGAAAGTGTGTTTAAGTTGCATCCAATTTATTTATTGGCATTACATTCATTGAATTCAGTTTATCAATATTGTATTCGATTGATTGAATTGATATTGAAATTAATTTAACTTGAATTTTAATTCAATTCAATTCAGATTTCAATTTTTGAATAAATTGATATCGAAATCAATTGATTTTCACCAAAGTAATTTTTGGTGAATGGAACATTGATGTTACCTGGGATATCTATATCGATCTGAATGTGAATTAATTTGGCATTCAACATAGTTAATTCATTTATTTGATATTTAATGAATTCAGTTGTTAATTGAAATTGATATAATTCAATTCAGATTTAATGGCTGGGGAATCGATTAAGGATATGCCTGGCAAATTTTTAAAACTTGAGAAATTTGAGGGACAGGAATTCAGAAGATGGAAGAAAAAAAATGCATTTTCTTTTAACAACTCTGAAAGTTGCAGGAGTTCTAGTTTACCAAAAAAGTTGCATGATTTTATAATTGAGGGCAAAGTTAAGTATGGCTTAGAAAAGGTTCTAAACTATTCCAACTTAAATAAGGAAAATTTTTGTCTTGTTTATATGTTAAACAAAAGTTTTGAACCTAAGAATTACACTGAAGCAGTTAGTGATACTAATTGGGTTATAAAAATGAATGAGGAAATGACAGCCTTGAACAGGAATAATACTTGGGAATTGGTTGATCTTCCAAGTGGTAGAAAGCCTATAGGTTGTAAGTGGGTGTATAAATAAAATATACATCCACAGGAGAGGTTGAGAGGTATAAGGCTAGACTTGTAGCTAAAGGATTTAGTCAGAGAGAAGGAATCGATTTTGATGAGACATTCTCTCCTGTTGTCAAAATGATAATTGTTAGATGTATAATTAGTCTTGCTACTTCTAAAAACTGGTCATTATATCAGCTGGATATTAATAATGCTTTCCTTTATGGTGATTTAAATGAAGATGTGTATATGACGTTACTTGAAGGTTACTTTTCTAGAAATGAGTCCAAAGTTTGTAAGTTGAAAAAATCTCTATATGGTCTTAAACAAGCACCAAGAATGTGGAATGAAAAGTTAGTTAGTGTCTTGTTAGATATAAGGGTTTAGTCAAAGTAAAAGTGATTACTCTTTGTTTGTTAAAAGTACAAATGATGTTTTTATTGTGCTGCTTGTGTATGTTGATGATATAGTCATCACTGGTAATAGTGATACTGAAATTGAATCTGTTAAAAGTTTGTTAAAAACAAAGTTTCTGATTAAGGATTTGGGTTTACTAAAAGATTTTTTGGGAATTGAAGTCTTAAAAACTGATTTTGGATAGTCTTTCTCAAAGAAAATATTGTGTCGAACTTTTGAAAGAATTTGGTTTAACTGGATCTAAACCAGTTAATGTTCCCTTGGAACAAAATTTTGTTTTGAACAAAGATTCAGGTGAATTGTTAATGAATATTTCCGAGTTTCAAAAATTAATTGGGAAATTAATTTACCTTTCCCATACTAGACCTGATATTGCATATGCTGTACAATATCTTAGTCAGTTTATGCATAGTCCTACAAGTGTTCACTTGAGGCTTGCTCTAAGGCTGCTAAGGTATTTAAAGAAATCACCATGAAAGGGTGTTTTAATCACTGCAAGTGATAATCTAGACATTTCTGTCTTTACGGATTCAGATTGGGCCAAGTGCTTGATCACTCGGAGATCGGTGACCGGATATTGTGTGTTTCTTGGAAAATCTTTGATTTCATGGAAAAGTAAAAAACAAAGTACCGTCTCTCGGTCTTCAGCTGAAGCTGAATATCGAGCAATGTGTTCAGCTGCTGGTGAGGTAATCCGGTTATTAAATCTGATGAAGGAATTAGGAGTGCAAGTTAAGTTGCCTGTAAAAATGGTGTGTGATAACTCTGCAGCCATTTCAATAGCTTCTAATCCGGTTTTCCATGACCGAACGAAACATTTTGAAGTGGGTCTCTTTTATTTAAGAGAAAGGGTGGCTGCTGGTACTATTAAGATTCAGAAAATAGGTTCAAATGATCAACCAGCTGACATTTTTACCAAAGGTTTGTTTCCCTCTCATCATAATAAAATTTGTGATTTGTTAGGTTTAGTTGATGTGTTTAAATATTGAATTGTGGGGGGGGGGGGGGGGGGTTAAAAGGTATGCTAGTTTTAGAGTTGGTCAATTCAATATTTTATCTTTTATATTTGATCTGGTCATAATATTTTATATTTCATTTATGAGGTTTTGATATTGGGCTGGATATGTTGGACTCTTGGGCTGGAATTCTGGCCACTCCTTTATTTGAAGCCCATTTGATGGAGGATGAAGCCGTTGGATACATCTTTGCATCTGGAGATATTTTCTTGAGATATTTTCTTGGTAGAATTCATTCAAATCAAAAAAAGGCTCTCTCTCTAAAAGTTTCACACCGATGATCTCTTCATTTCAGATCTAGGACTAGTTTGTGACTTCTTTGTTCTCTTGAGAGATCTATTGTTCTTGGTTTGTATTAGTCTCCTGGTTGTGTTGATCAGAAGAGACAATTTGTATTTGGGGATTATTTGAATAAAGATCAAGGTTTTGTTTATGACAGTTTTCTAGCTCCACAAAGCGTCGCCACAATAGAGTCATCCACAACCGATGTTCCGAAACAAATTCTTTACATGGTTGCTTGAGTTCAGGAGCAAAGGTATTGTGCGGTATCCGAGCTGCTCAAGACTGAGGGGGTGCACATATCGCTCCCCCTCCCCTTAAATCACCACATTTACTGAAACCGGGTGTCGATTCATGAAGTCATTAAACACGTCTTCATCATAATAGACTTCCAGTTGTTCTTGAATATGAAACACAAGAGCAAATAATGTTTTGTTAGTTATGGGTTTGTTAATTATGTTAAGTTATTCAAACAAAGTGTTGTTTGAAATTGATAATGGCATTAGTGTTTTTTTTTTAATTTTAATATTTTTAAATTGTTATCAAGTTGTCCAAAAGGTAAGAAGCTGGTTTGTCTTGAGCAATAACTGTTTATTAGCCGAGGCTCAAGCTTGAAAACATAAGTCGGCCAGTTTGAAACGAGGCGTGCAAGGACCGTAGAAAAGGATTATGTTTATTATTTAGTCTTTTACATTTGAGTTAAAGTTTCAACAAGAACTGAAGAATAAAACTACTAAATTAGAATACAAGTATACACAAATAGAATAATAGAATGGCTGCTAAAGGCAATAAGTTTTGTATCAATTCAATAAAACTATAATTATATCAATCATTTTTTAAATGGAAAATAAGAAGAAAAGAAAGTAAACCAGTGAATTAGTTGGTGTAAAGAGATACTTTGAAATAAATCTGTTTCTTTGACTAAAATTAAGTTCAAATGATAAGACCATGCTCATTCGGTTCGTCCCACATCGGCCAAGAGATTAAATAAGAGCCACTTGAAGTAGCTGAGGTGGGAGTTGATGATCGTCCCTTCGGGGACATCCGATAAAATTGGAACGATACAGAGAAGATTAGCATGGCCCCTGCGCAAGGATGACACGCACAAATCGAGAAATGGTCCAAATTTTTTTCGTTTTCGTTTCTTTCGCTAAAACTTTAAATTCATAACAAGGTTATCCTTATGAATCTGGTCAGTTATTACTTATTAGCTGCATGCATCTCAATATATGGTCCTTTTTTTTGACATGATGCTGGTGACCGAGTAAGAAGAAGCAACGCTACCTTTAGCATATGGGCAGCGGATGAAAAGGTGTTCCCCGTCTCCTTTTTCTAAACCGCATAACAAACAGAGAGTGGGAGAAATATGCGGACTTCTATAACACGCTTTTAACAAACAAACAGTTAATAGGCATTCAAGATTACTGTGGTCAATATATATATTAACCAGATTCATTAAGATAGTATCACGAAGTCGGAACGAAACATTATGCGAAGAAGTCGGAACGAAGGAAACAAAAATAAAAAAAATTTGGACCATTTCTCGATTTGTCCGTGTCATCCTTGCGCAGGGGCCAAGGATGATCTTCTCTGTATCGTTCCAATTTTATCGGATGTCCCGAAGGGACAAACAATTGACGCCAGTCTCAGCTATTTAACATAGGTATTATTTCTTCTTTAGTTCGATGTGGGACGAACTAAATCTCTTTATATGAACTTAATTCACTCTTTCTATCAGATTTTCAAGTAGGATTTGATATTCAGGTAGAAACTATAACATATCAATTAGTTTTTAGACAATGAATTCTAATGGTAAAAGTAAAACAACGGGTTCTAGAACCAAACAAATCGCACCGTAAGGCCATATGCAACATATGTCCTGCACCCCACACATGTTGCGCTAGGAGTTACGGCAGCGGTGTTCCCTCACCACGTCGGATTCTTCTCCACACCAACAACCGCACCCCTTCACAATATTATTAGAATAATCAGTTCCTGAAAATTTAGGGATTTTGTTCATTTTCAAAATTAAACAAATAGTCTTCATTAAACTCTTCTTATAATTGGTTTAATTCCAAATCCATATCGTGGTTGGATCGGTGTAAGTTCGGTTTAGACTAGTTGTTGTTAGTCCTGTTATTGTTTGGCCTCTCTGGCGCATTTTTTTATTTATAAAATATACCTTTCGCATAAGAATGAAAGTCTTCAATTGATGGTCCTTTATGCCTTGAGAAAACTAACTACTAATGGCACATAATTATGATTTGCAAACACAATGGTTACACCAGTACATTTCAAACACATGTAGAAGCCAATGCATTCTACTCTTAATAAATTTTCATCCGTACCACAATGTTTTGAACACTAATTAAAAAGGCTTGTTATGACCTAATGTAATGTAACTTTTTATAACTAAAACTAACTCAATAACCCAATATATGGATTTTTTTTATTTTATAATTAAACTAGCAATGGACTCCCTGCCAGTTGATCCATTGGAAACCAAGAAACACTATCTATCTAAACACTAATGTATCTATTTGTTTATGACATCAATTTATAACCGTAAACAAAAATAGCTTATATTCGTAACTCTAAACACATTAGTGTTTAATTGTAGGGTTCACAAGCATCCCTTTTCTAAAGTAGTGTTCCTATCTTAAACAGGTTAGAAAATATTGACGGTTCTCATGAAAGTAAGAGCATTATCAGGAAATTAAATTGGCAAGCATGGCCACTTGACGGTAGTGTGTTAAATTGGTACCAATCTTTTTCACAACTTAAGAAAATTGACATTAACACTCTTACCTACTCACTTTCATGCCCCTTATATATTGTGTCACACCCCATTGCTCATACCACAACACTTTCAAATATGAAGATATCCGGCAACTTATGTTGTGTAGTTGTCATTTCTGCATTCACGATTGTACTCATGAGCCAAGTCCCCGGCTCGGTGGCAGCTAACTGCAACTACATGGAGCTTTTGGTGTGTGCTACTGCGGTCACATCCCCTAAACCACCATCGAGTGACTGTTGTGCTAAGGTGAAGGAACAAAAGGCTTGTTTCTGTGGATACCTTCAAAATCCAACCCTTCGACAATATGTCACTCGTCAGGATGCTCAACGAGTTGCTAGAGAGTGTGGTGTCACTCTCCCTAACTGTTAGAACATATAGTTACAAAGATCGACTACTTAATTGTGATCATATTATGTGAGCTGATGATAATATAATAAGCAATGAGAAATCGAATAAAGTGGCTTGTTTTGCTTCATTGCCATATGTATTGAAACTATTACGAATTAGTGAACACATGTCTTTACTGATGAAACGTGCATTTACCGACGAAACTAATAACTTATAAACTTTTGGTGATTTTTATTTGAATCCAAACTGGATTTAGCATTAGACCCATAGTTAAGATATTTAAGTTTTAAAGAGTCAAGAGATCATGCTAATCATGTATTCTTGTGTTTATTTGTGTTGAGTAAAACTAGTTTGATAATTGTTTAAAAGTTTAGTAAAAACATCCACATAGATACTTTCATAGATCTTCATTTCAAACACAGTTTCTACAAGACGAAAACGAAAAAAATTTGTACCATTTCTTGATTTGTGCGTGTCATCCTTATGCAGGGGCCATGCATGCTAATCTTCTCTGTATTGTTCCAATTTTATCAAAAGTCCCAAAGGTACAACAGTCATCCCCAAACAACGCTATATAACCCAGGAGGAAGTTGTACTTCGTTCGATGTAGGAGGATACCAAACACCTATGACATTTTTATAATAAGTCAATATAAACTTACTTTTAAAATAATGTCAATTGCCAAACAACCCTTGAATACTTTATTTTTGTTCCATGCAAAAGTAACCACCATATTTTATTTACGTTCAATATTCCGAGTAAACCGGTTAATGTTTTCTTTTAAATCTTTCAACGTCCTGTAATATTTTCATAATAATCGGAAGATGGCCCTAAACCCGCATCTTTACGGTAACGGCATGCCGGTCGCATTCGTCAACGAGATGTTCGTTTTAATCAGAGATGGAATCGACTTCGAGATTAACAACATCCACGGGTCAGTCACTCCCAATTGATCATTATCAATTTGTTTGAATTCAAGGTTATGTTGTTAAACCAAATTCTCAAAAAAGCAATGTATCAATAATAAATTAACCCATCAAATATCCAAATCAAGTGATGTTTCTTCCATATGAACAATTTACATACGGTACTAGCAATTAATAAGGATTATACGTATACGTATTTTTTCAAAACTATATACATGTATATATATAAACAAAATTTTATGCACAATTTTTCAAACTTATTAACCGGGATGGAGTAATAAGTATAACATTTAAATACTTTTAAAGATATTTTTAACCAATTTTGAACAATTTTGGTGAAACCTAACCCGACTAGCGAGTTCTACAACAATGATTACACATGTATGATTTGATTGTCATAATTATGAAATATTTGTGTATACATTTAATTTAAACCGAACTTAATGCTAAATTTCATAATAATATTTCAGGGCTAATGGAGGAACTGTGAAAGCAAAGGGTAGAATCTTTTTATCAAATGTTCGCATCGTGTTGGTTTCTGATAAACCTACACAGATTTTTACAGCTTTTGACATGCCTCTGGTATGAACAATCTTTCAACCTATTACTTGAAAATTATACATTTAATAACATGTTTATTGTAGTAACATGATCATGCTTTTAATCCCTTTTTTAATATTGTGTTTACTCTTGCAGCTTTACGTGCACGACGAAAAGTTTCACCAACCCGTCTTTCACTGCAACAATATATCTGGATGCGTAGAGCCTGTAAGTAGACCGAAACATATGATGTTTTGTATTCGGGTCAACCCAAGTCAACTCAAAGTGTATATGTAATGCATAAACTCTCCTAAACCTTTTTATGATACTTTGTATCCTGGTCAACCCAAGCCAATCCGACACGTTAAAGAAGTTAATAAATTTCAACCCTTCTCCTATGAACGGGTCGATTTGGTCAAACGGGCTGAACAAACTGAAAGTTGCCCAAAGTGTATCCATAATGCATAAAATCTCCTAAACCTTTTTAAAGTTTTTATGATACTTTGTATTTGGGTCAACCGAAGTCAACCCGACCCATTCAAAAGTCAACTTATGGAATCATGTTAAATTGCAGGTAGTACCATACGATCAGAACCGAGCAAACTACCCTCCGCACTCTTTCAAGATTCTGTTCAAGCATGGAGGTTGTGGGACATTTGTGCCCTTATTTTTCAACTTAATAAAATTGGTTAGACAATATAATCAACAATTTGATTCTGCAAATACAACTCATGACCCTTTAAGGGCGGCCCAAACTCCGGTTGATGACATGATGAACTGCGCGTATCATTTTTGACTCGTTTACTTATGAATGGGCCAAGCTTTGTTTCTTCTCTAACGGGCTCATTATTTAACTTGATATTTATATTTGTGCAGATATGTCGATCCGAGTGATCCAACAAAGATCTATCTGCAGCAACCCGCTGCAGAACCACATCGACGCGACAATTACCATTCCTAAGACAAATATTCATAAGAACAAGATACATGTAAAATTTTGTAAATCAGTTGTATGCATTGTGATTAACTTGTAATGCAGGTGAACACTGTTCATTCATTCATAATCTTCATTTATCTTTTATATCTATTTGTTTATTAATTATATATCATATTAGTTTTTTTCTTTTGAATGGTCATTAATAAAGAAGGTGAAAATTAGGAGTGTAATTGGTCATATTGATGGTATGAATTCTATATTTACAAAGTTGTAGTGCAAAATATAGTATCTTTAAATTTAAGTTTGAATTGCCTTTAGATTATTGTTGTTTTTTATAACGTATGAGATTTTTTTATTGTAAGGCACAATAAAGCTTAAATTGTAAAAATAAACTTTAAATCAAAGTGATAGTTTGATTCGATTTTAAATATTAACGGCTCGATTGAGGTTTATAACCTAAAAGCATTTCAAATCGAGCCATGAACACCCTACCGGAAACCTTCTCAGATTGACAGGTTTCAGGCTAGCAAGTTGAACTAGCCTAACCCGAATACAACCTACATATTTATTCATATCAAATACATCAAATCCAAACCACATATAAATAAAATCATGTGCCGTTCAAATATAAATAAATAAACTCGTGTAATTTGAACATGATTCGTTTAACCAATATATCTAAACGAGTAAAACGGTAAGTCGGACTATACTCAAAATGTGTTGAACGTGTTGGCGAGTTTAATAAATGGGTAACACGCGACACATTTAATTAAACAAGTTCGTAAACCGACTTGTGTAGGTAAAGGTTTTAACATGTCACGTCAAAAATAACACGCTAAATTAAACGATTTAAACATGTCAACCGAACCAATACGTCTATTAAATAGATAAAATATAACAACCTATAATCTAATCATTCTCATAAGATGCCCATTTCGTATTTAGAGCCTCTAGAAATTTCAACACTTATTAAAAGCTTAATAACACAACTCATTACCGTTATTGTCAGTCATACATAACTAACTTGATACAATCAGTTACAACACTTCAACACACGTGTCTTCTTCCAATATGTCCTCCAGATCACCATCAGACCCACCACCACCACCATCCACCACCACTGCCGGAGCTACCGTCAGTGGACCCAGCGGCCCCTCCGCCGCCAATGCTCTCACCTCTTCCACTCCAGTAAGTATTTCTCATCATCTTCAACCTCTAATTCGCCATTAATGCAGTTCTTAAGCTCTTCTTTTACTAATTTCTTGCAGGTTCCACCACAAGTAGTCACCGAGTCTTACGAATGCGATGGCATCTGGGATTGGGAAGCCGACGACACGAATAAAGAACCAAGTTTCGAACTTTACACCTACCAGTTCCCGATCGACTCCATTGATCTCACAGACTTCGATTTTGATACAGAACCAAATCCTTCAACTGTAAACTTCATATCACTCTCTACTTCTTTAACTCTTCAAACTATCATTATTAATAATAATAATAGGAATAAACATTGCATTGAAATATAATAATGCAAAACGGGCATAAAATTTTTATGCATGAACTATTGAACTCGACTAAGTAACTTAGAGCATCCAACCGACGGTGTCATTAATAATTAGATTAACAACTTAAAATCACTCTCTATTTCCTTAATTAATATAATAATAAACATTACATCGAAATAGAAGCCGGTAGCCCTTTTTGAATAGCAAAACTAATAGTCTTTAAATAATTACGTTCATACATCTTCGGGTCATAACATTACCATGCATCCGACGGGTCACTAATATTCAGATTAACAATTAAGGAAATTGTTCAAGAACCCGGAAATGTGGGTAAAGGAAAGCAACCAGTTCAAAACAACAATGGTGATGATGATGGATATAGCAGGGAACGAATGGAGGTGGGTCCAGTAGATTTTGATGCGAATCCAACAAGATATTATAAGTGCAAGGATGAAAACTGTTTGGCGAAGAAGATGAGGGAAACATCTTCAAATGGCCAGTATACTCGGATCTTCTGTACGGGGAAACATGATCATCCGAAACCTTGGTCCAATAACGGAGCATCTTCTTCGTCAAATCCTGTTCTTGATGATGACCTTGATCAACAAGCCAAAAGATTGTGAGTTAACTCCTCTTGTACAAATTCATTCATCTATTCAAGATTCAAATATAAGTTTTGGGTCGGGTTGAATTGGTTGACCCGAACACGAAATTAAACATGTTAATCGAGTGGGTGAGTTATACAAAAAGGTAAATGGGTCATAAATGGGTTAATGGGTCAACTTGTTTAATTATTCGTGTTAGTGGTTTGACTTTTTGAAGGTTAAATTGTTGTTAGATATAACAACCCAAAAGGTGATTGTTCTCGTATGTAAAAACTAAACTTACTGTTCGGTTTTGGTTATGTATGTAATAAAAACCAAAACGAACCAAATTTATATATTCACCGTTTAATTTCTAGTAATTTATAAGAATTTAATAAAATATGTAACTCAATTTTTTAAAGGTCAAATGTATTATAATCAACTAATTATTAATTAACAACGTTATTTAGGTCTAGCTTCATTATTTTTTGAAAAAAAAATTCGGCCAAAATTTTTTAATCACAAATGGCAAAACCAAACCAAACCAAACCCAAAACAAATAAGCCGAAAAACCTAAACCATACGGTTTTTGGTTCGTTTTGCACAAAACCGATCCAATCCCTTTGACAAATATATCTATATCATTGGTTTCATGGTGTACTTAAAATTTGAAAAGATAACGAGTTTTGATACATATTGAACTGTTAAACTGTCTAAACCGAATCGTGAACATAATCATTTAGACGGTTCAGTCGGTTTTAACTGTTTGTAAACTCTATTGACAAAAAAATCTCCGTTCTCATGTATAATAATTATTATTATTATTTTGTTAAACAGGAAGACGCAGGGTGATAGAAAAGAAGATAATAAATGTTCGGTTCAAGTAGAAAGTGATATTGATATACTTGACGATGGATACAAATGGTACCTGATACGTAAAAGAGTCAACAAAGATAATCCTAATCTAAAGTATCAACATTCTTTTTTTTTTAAGTATAAATATAAAGTACATAAACAAATGTTTATTAAATGAAGTTTTATATAATTTACTATAAAACGATTACAATAAAGTGGCAGGTAAACGGGCAACAAGCTGCGCCGCAACCCCCTTTTGAATAGCAAAGCCAATCCTGCTAAAGACGAAGCTTTGGGACCTAGAAGCTGAAGAGGTTCCGTGTACGACGCGCTGAACCCTACTCAAAAATTTCACAGCCTCTGGAGCCAGAAAACCAAATGTATCAAAGGCAAATGGTAGAAAGACATGTTGATTATCTAAACAAGCTTTCTCGTGTTTAACAACTTTGCCCGATTCAGCCTTCAACGCAGCCTGACCCACAACAAACCCACGGTCCCTGAGCCCAACAAGAGGAGACACTCCTGTAAGATCCACACATGCGTGTTTCCCCCCTGCCCACCCGAACACAAGAATATCAGCTGGTCGTAAAGTAGACCTCCCTTCAATTACTAAAACATATGTTAACATATATATGTAGGAGTTACTATTGTTGCAAGACCAAAGGTTGTCTGGTGAAAAAGCATGTGGTGCGAGCACCCGATGATATAAAGTCAGTGATAACAACCTATGTATGGAAACACAACCATCCTGTGCCTGATCCTCGTCCTCAGGCACCGCAACCCGCCAACGTGACCACCAACCCGGTTGGTCCGGTGTATGTGAGCACCATGCCATATATGCCACCGATATATCTCCCTCAATATCATTCAAACAATTTGATCCATGGCCCAAATTTACCAATGTATCCACAGTTTAGACCACCCGGATTGTTACCGGGCCAAGCAGGATCTACACATCAGATGGGCCAAGGAGGTTTCATAAATTGGCAAGGCCCAGGTGGTTCCATGCATTGGTCGGGTCCAGGGGGTTACACATATAGGATGTATCCTTGGGGTTACATACATGGGCCAAGCCTAGGAGTTTTTCAACAGGGGCCGGGCCGTGGAGGTTTTCAACATGGGCCGGGTCAAGGAGGTTTGCAACATGAGCCGAGTCAAGGAGGTTTGCAACATGGGCCGGGTCAAGGAGGTTTGCAACATGGGCCGGGTCAAGGAGGTTTGCAACGTGGGCCGGGTCAAGGAGGTTTCCAACGTGTGCCGGGTCAAGAAGGTTTGCAACATGGGCCTGGCCAAGGGGGTTACATACATGCGCTGACCCAAGGGGGTTACATGCATGCGCCGGGCCAAGGGGGTTACATACATGAGCCTGGTCGAGGGGGTTACATACATGAGCCTGGTCGAGGGGTATCCATACATGGGCCAAGCCAAGGAGCTTTCATTCTTGGGCCAGACCGGGGAGATTTACATTGGCTGAGCCCGGGGAGTTTTACACATGGTCCGAGCCGAGGGGGTCCCACACTTGGGCCAAGCCGAGAGGGTCCCACACTTGCGTCGAGTCGAGGGGGTCCCACACTTGGGCCGGGCCGAGGGGGTTTCACACATGGGCCGAGCCAAGGGGGTTCCACACATGGAGTTGGCCGAGGAGATTTTGCACATGGGACCGGCCGAGGAGGTTTTATACATGGACCCGACCAAGGAGGTTCTACACATGGGTCAGGCCAAGGAGGTTCTGGGATACAAGGTCCGGACATGAATCAACAACAAATGTTCCCTGAAGATAAAGATGGAACCCAAAAATGATAACGTTTTGTTATCCTTGCTGTATTGAAATTACTTTTTGTAAAGACTTGATTTTGTACACATTCGTTATATGCAGCATGCTATAGAACATATGATGGTATGATTGTTTGAAATAGGATTCTCTTAATGCTTGTTACCAAAAAAAATCAATTCTTTTGAAAAAACCAGTTCTGTTTTTTTTGTTTGTAGTAACATTTATTTTGTGGAATTGTTTTATTTAATAAAGTCATGTGTTAGCATACTGGATTATTAACTTGCAATTGATATTTTTATTAAAAAGAAATAGTATTATCTAAATGATATAATTAGCATATAAGAGTTATAAGAGAATTATACTAAATAAAGTAATTTAAATTAAATTCATTGTTACTAACACGCAATTACAATTGAATCATAACATAATTTTATTCATTTCTTTAGAATGGCCATTTTGGATTAGTTCAACCACGAGTGTAAGTTGTACCTGTGGCTGGTTGTATTGCTGATGTAACTAGGTGTACCGCTAGCCCGGCTAGTCTGGAGTTAAATGATAATTTACTGCCATAAACATTTTTTGAGTTGGATGTTTTGAAAATTAGCTAATCTCTTTGCAAGTGCTGTAGAGATTAAACATCTCATTTAGTATGTGATGTGTCATCTTCTACTATTGAATTTTAAATGATTCTGTTACAGAACTAGTAAAACATTTCTTCTTGGATTGAAATATGGCATCCCTTAGCTTTATATTTATACTAGATGTTTCCAACGATCATGGGTACTATCTGGGTGATGGAATATATCCAGAGTTCGCGATAATTGTTAAAACATTCAGAGACCCGATGGATGAAAAAAGACAGTATTTTAAGAAAGTGCAAGAGTCTGCGAGAAAGGATATCGAGAGGTGTTTTGGAGTTCGCGATCATGGGTCAAGGAGGTTTGCAACATGGGCCGGGTCAAGGAGGTTTGCAACATGGGCCGGGTCAAGGAGGTTTGCAACATGGGCCGGGTCAAGGAGGTTTGCAACGTGGGCCGGGTCAAGGAGGTTTCCAACGTGGGCCGGGTCAAGAGTATCTTCTATGTGTTATGTATAAGTAGATTACACGGTTTTTAACATATTATTTGTGTTGAAATGAACGTGTCCTAAATCATAGTATTATTCTAGATCAATGGGCATTATTAACTATAAATGTTTGAATAATGTTTTTATAAACCATATCACATCATAAACTATTTAAAAGTTCTATATAATTAATCCAATAAAATAAAATAAAACGTGTTGCTTGTAGAGTGTGTCAAAGTGAAATTGTGTGTAAATTTCCTGTATCTTAGGAAGGTACACACCGTACACTTCATGACTTCAACCTTATGACTTATATGCCCTCCCACATCCGTACATCCTCAGAATAACAGTATACCTCTCTAATCAATCTATCTACTCATGTCTTCTTCCGGTAGCACTTTTGAATCACCACCACCATCCACCGCCACCGGTGTACCCAAATTCAAATCACTCCACCCACCTTCATTTGCTATCTCTTCACCCTCCTCCATGTTTAATATCTCCGGCACCGATTTCCTTGACTCCCCTCTTCTCCTCTCCTCTTCCCATGTAAGTATTATTGCTCTAAAACAACTGGGATTTTCAAGAAATTAATAAAAAAAGACATCTTACAAGTTCTGTTTTTAATTTATCACCGGTTTTTAATGGCGTGCATAATTCGGTTTGGGTTAGTTTTGTGTTAAATACAAAACTTTTAGTTTTTGAATTTATAAAATCGTTCGTTTTCAGTTTTTTTTTTGTGATTTTAGTTTTTTTGGTTTTCCATTTGAGTTTAATATTTGGGCCAAAAGAAAAATGACTTAAAAGTAATGGTTTTTAGCCTATATAATTATGTTAACTAATACCTAATTGATTATTTTACAATTAAGCTAAAATAGTACAATATTTGAATTGCATGATTAATATTTTTTTTATAAATTATTTAAAATAAATTATAAAACATGAAAATCTAAAGTTTAGGTAATTTCCCCTTATTTTTTCTCGTTTTTTTTTATAAAACTTTCATAATTTATAAATAGAATCTTATGAATAAAATCTGATTAGTATAAAGTACAATATGAAAAAAAAAGAATCGTTTCTTTTATTTTGGTTTTATTATATGCAAAACTAAAACTAGACCGTAAATTATGTTTTAATACGAACATAAAACCAAGATGTTGGTTTTTGCTTCGGTTCGAATTCTCAATTTAGCTATTTTGGTTCATGCACACTCCTATCAATTTCAATAATAAATTTATCAAAATAAAGTATCTAAATTTATTTAGTAAATTTTTGTAGAATTTACCATCTCCAACCACTGGTTCTTTCCATTTCAATGCCTTCAATTGGAACTCCAACAATCAAAATCAAGAACAGAGCATAAAAACAGAACAATACAATTTCACCGATTTCCAATTTCAATCCCAATCAGATCCTTCAACAGTAAGTTTTCCTCCAAATTTCATCATCAAGCAACGATTTTCATTCCAACAATTTTACATAATTATAAAAATTTCAGGAAATTTATGGAAATTTGGGGAAAACAGAGTACCCAATTCAGAAACAGAGCATGCAATTGAATTCTAATAATAATAAATCAATAACCAATGATGGATATAGTTGGAGAAAATATGGGCAGAAGCAAGTGAAAGCTAGTGAAAATCCTAGAAGTTATTACAAATGCACTTATCGAAATTGTTCGATGAGGAAGAAGGTGGAAACAACTTCGGATGGGGATATTGTAGAGATTGTTTATAAGGGAAATCATAGTCATCCAAAACCGCAATCAACTAAACAAACGGCTTCAAACAGTTCACTTCCAGTTAATCAGTCTTATGGTTCATCGGTTTCGATTGGACATGATGAGTTTGCTGAAGATGGAGCTCAGGCTAAAAGATTGTGAGTTCCTCTTGTTCATATTACAGTTTTGTTGGCTCAAAACTGTAATTTTTGGTTTTTTAAAGTCATTCGGTTTTGGTTTAGGTTCAGTTTTGCCGTTTAACTTGAAAATTTTCGGCCATAAAAAGGTTGGCCAAAACTAATTTAGTTAATAATTAATAGATTGCTATACATTTGAGCTAAACATTAGAACAAAAGTATGTATTAGATTATTATAAATTATTTAAAAGTCAATATAAAAGCTTGGTTCGTATTTCCAATTTCATGCACACCTCTAGTTTTAAGTTGGATAAGTGATGCTTGTGTATTTTGAGTAACTTTTTTTTTACTTTGTTGATTATAGGAAGTCTGAGGGTGAAAACGAAGGGATGTCAATGAAGAGAAGTAGGACGGTAAGAGAGTCGAGAGTTGTGATTCAGACGGTAAGCGAGATTGATATACTTGATGATGGGTATAGATGGAGAAAATATGGTCAAAAGGTTGTCAAAGGGAATCTTAATCCGAGGTGAAAAAGAATTATGTTTTTCTCCTTTTTTATTATTTTGCCATAGTGTGTCTATATATTGGATCGTATACAAACCTAACTTTATAATTATAGTACTTCATGTGAAGTTTTCTTGAATTAACCTAGACGGGGAATTCTTTCCGTTTAAGTGTTTGTATTTGTGTTTATAATTGAAGAAACACTAAGTGAACCCTGGACAGATTATAGATAATCTGGGGGTTAAGTAATGTTTCCCACGGATGAGATCTAGCTGAGAAGGCTGTTCTTCAGGAGACCTGCAAAACAAACACCGTAAGCTCGTCACTGAGAAGGGGGGGTTCCTCCTTGTGACCACCCTCCGGCGTGAGAATCAGACTAGATTGCTCTGATATAAGTGTATATTAAGAGATTGCTAGATAACTGGATAGCAGATGATCTTACCATTCCAAGATGTTGGAGTATTTATAGCCGAAGGTAGGTTTCCTAGAAGGTACAGCCGGCTGAATAGTATTCCTGTTCTACCAACAGTGGATTATGCACAGGCCATACTGGTTGGTGGATAGGTTACGGCCAACAGTAACAAAGTCGGCTGCACTATTCCACCAACTGTAGATTATGCACGTCCCACCTACTGTGGATTAAACGCAGGCCATGCTGGTTGGTGAATAGGTTACGGCCAACAGTAACACTATTCTACCAACTGTAGGCTACGCACGCCCCTCAGTAAGAGTTGGTGAGTAGGCAGCGGCTAATAGTGACAAACAGTACTAGAGGGTGCTCCTCCTCGTACTGTTGTCGGTGAGCTGTCACCCTGTGATTGGCTCATGGGTTGTTCTGGTCAGATCGTCTGTCCTATCCATACCTTGGTAGGTATAGTACAAAAGATCTTTCAGAATCATACGGACTGGCTCATTTTGGCGGGATTGTTCCCGCCTTGCTCATTCCTTCATGTGACTACTGAAGTAGCTATTGCCTTGTGCGTGTAGCCCTGCTGTCTGCGGGTAGCCTTCCCTGATGGCTTGTATCCGCAACTGCGGGAACAGGCGGGGTACTTCACCATTGGGAGGCTTTCCCTGCGTGTACAGCTTGCGTACTGCGCGTAAGATTCTATGAGCATGGTGGGTCCTGCGGGAGTAGATGGCCTTTGCGCAGACGTCCCTATTCAAGGTGAGTCTTGCGGGACCAACTGGTCTCTGCTGGGACCTACCTCTTCAAGTCCCCCCAGTCCAATGTTCTTCTCATGAATGTTTAATAAAGTGAGGTGAACTTTTGGACTTTAAGCAAGGGGTTTTGAAAAGGGTTTTTAGTTTTAAGGTTCTCCGTGGGGATTCTTCCCGCGGGTTTCCTAATGTCACTTGCAAAAATTCCCGATTTTTTTGCTTGATCTTTGGGTATGATGCGGGTAGGTATGTAACCTTCTCGCAAGTCAGGAGCGTTGAGTCTCACTTGTGTGGATTCTCCTTGAGGTTTTAGTGGTTTTGAACATAGTGATCAATTATGTTTAAACCACCAATTCCATCCTGGAGCCTCAAACAATGTAGTTCTCGACGTTCCCGCTATGCGGGGATGTTATTTCCGTTTCCGCAAGCATTGCCCAGAAGATCCTTCTTGGTTTCAATTCCCTGCGGAGCGCTAGGTATGTGAAGGGTTTTGCCTTAACACTGTACCCGCGCTCGTCTTACGGTTACTTTACTTTCAAGGTACCCCTGGCGTCAATTCCCTGCGGGTGCTAGGTATGTGAAGGGTTTTGCCTTAACACTGTACCCGCACCCGTCTTATAGTTACTTTGTTGCCGGGGTATTCTTGGCTTCAATTTCCTGCGGGTGCTAGGTATGTGAAGGGTTTTTCCTTAACACTGTACCCGCATCCGTCTTATGGTTACTTGGTTGCCAAGGTAAGGGGTATTTTCCCGCTTACTTTTGAATCTTTTTGAATTTTGAATTTTGAAATTCGAAAGGTTGGTGAGGATAAGAACAGTCCAAACATCTGAAACGTCGTGCGACGGTTTCTTCTGACTGTGTCAGGACGTGCAGGAAGTTATGGTGACGTGACAGTACATGGTCATTCCAGACGCTTTTTCAGGCGCGTGGGCGCGATTTTTCGGGCGCGTGGCCGCGAAATTTCTGGCACGCGTCCTTTTTACAGCTGTTGCCAGCTTGCTTTTTGCCACGCGTCATAGTTTCATTGCACCCTCGATTTCTCTCTCCTCCGCATTAAATTCACCGCATTAATTGCGATTAGTATATAAAGGTGGAGAGGGTCCTTTTTAATTCACACCTTCACCCTTCTCTTCTTCTTAGCGATTTCCGGCAAATACTCCCCTTTTCAGGCAAGCATTTTCCCGAAATCGCTTTCTTTCTGCAAGATGTCTTCACATGATCTCGAGTCTACCACCGATGACAGGAGTACTGCTGGTGAGTGCCAGTGTGCTCTGCCCGGCGATCAGTACCGGTATGTTGTTAGGAAGTTCATGCTCGATCCTTTCGAGCCTGAGTTTCCTGAACCCCATCAGACCGTGTACGATGCCCCCAGAGGCAAGATCGGGGTTTATGCAGCATTCTTTGTCTATGGGAATCTTAGGTTCCCATTGACAAAGTTTGTTTACCGTGTCCTTGAGAGGCACGGTGTTCATCTGACCGAGTTGCACCCCATGGCGATCGCCAAGATTCGCCATTTCGAGTGGGTGTGCCGGATTCTGGGCATTGAGCCCTATGTGGACCGCCTGATGACCTTCTATACTTGGAGGTGCATCCAGGGGTGGTACACCCTGACAACCCGGATCAAGGGTTTGAAGATTTGCGCGACCGAGCGCAGTCTCCGATCGTGGAAGCGGGAGTTCTTCTACATTTCTGCCCGCGCCATCCCCATTGCCATGAAGTTTAAAAATGGCCAAGCAATTCCGAGCCACCACGCCACCAACTACCAGGAGGCGGAATGGTTTGCAAAGATATCCCGGGTCCAATCTCCGGTTTACCGGTTTGCGGAGTCCGGGATGGTGATGCTGGGGATGAGCCGGGTATGGAAGGAGGCGTCTCAGGTTCCCATCCTTCTCGAATACGGTTTGAACTCTACTCCTTATGGTATGTCTTGTCTTTCTTGCTGATATGAGTTTGTCTTCTAACTGTTTCTTTTCTTTCAGAGGGGAACAATTTGGAGTCGCTCCTGTACCCGCGGGAAGCTGACGATCCTGTGCGGGTGGGTACTCGTGCTCTTGACGAGAACGAGTTGCCCATCCTGGAGCAAACAGCGGATCGGTTTGTGGAGGTCTATCCGCTGGGCCACGAGATCCTGAGCCACCGGCGGCCAGGTAAGGCGTTATTCTCTCCTCCACCCCTCAGTGCTGTACCCGCTGCTGGAATTCCTTACATCCTGTCTTCTTCTGAGGAATCCGCAGATGGTCCTCCGTTAGTGCGGAAGAAGAGGGCTGCCGGCGGGAAAGGGAAGGAGAAGGCGGCCTCCACAGCCGATCCAGTGCTCCTATCTGACACTGAGTCAGATAGTGAAGAGGTGGCGGGGAACCCCGGTGGTGAGAAGACCACTGTTCCGGAGGCTACGACTGTTACCTCCGGAGAACCAATGACGACGACGGTGACCGGCATCAAGAGACCGGCTCTATCGGGTTCGTCCCCGCCCGTCCGTACGTTCAAGCTCAAGAAAACCCGTAAGTACAACTCTCTTAGCTTTTATCTTCGTAGTTTAATCTTCAAGTCTTTTTAACACTTTTCTTCTTTACGCAGGTGTGGATGTTGGCGCATTCCAGGGTGAGGGGCCGAGTACTACCTCTCCGCCAATGACGGTAGGCTTGGTCAGCCTACCTGAGGCGTCGACCCAAGCGCCTGCGCCTGCTTCCGCTGGTTCAGTTGCTCATTCTGAGCCGACTGTTCCAGCCGAGATGACGTCACCGCCGGCTGTGAGTGCGATTTTTACAGCATCCTTCACAGAGCCGGCGGTTACTTTTGCCGCGGATTCTGCGGCAGCGACCGCGGCGGCGACCACGGCGGCTGCTACCATGCCCCCGGCAACGACGGCCGGTCCCTCAGGTACGCGTGGGGCTTCTCGCATCTTTCCGCCACCTTCCCATCTGCCTGACCTCTTGGATGGATTTCCATTAGGTTCAGGTGATGGGTTCGGCGGCTATCGGCCTGTAATTGACCCTACAGGTGCGTAGGGTTCCTTTGGCCCTTTTTCACTTATATATTTTATCATCTTTTCCTAACTGCTTTTTGTTTTCTGCAGTTTCGGATTCCAATGAAGTGTATGTTCCGCGATGGAACATACGCCGAGGAACAACCCTTCGTACCCCTGTGGAGTGCGTGGAATGGGCTCGCCACGCTGCTCCCCATGGTGCGTTGGGGGAAGCCATGGCTAGCTACCAGGAGGGTAGGCTAACCAACGAGCTTCGAGTTCTCCAAGCCCGGATGCAGCCGCGCGTCGAGCTGCTTTGTCGTGAAAACGACAAGTTGAAAGCAGCTCGCGCCAAGGAAGTATCCCAAGCGCGGGCTCTTCGGGAGGAGAACCAAAAGCTGTCCGCAGCTGCTGCGGAGAAGGAGAAGGCTTTCAAGGCCCTCGAGGTTGAGGTTCAAGCGCGACTCGAGGCCCGCTCCAAGGCTGCCCAAGCTGTTAACGAACAGCTTCGGCTGGCTAAGGAGACTGCGAGGAACGCAACCGAGAGGGCCACCAAGGCTGAAGCCGTTGCTGAGCCTTTGCGTGTGGAGAATGAGGAGCTCAAGGCCAAATTAGAGGCTCTCCAACGTGCTCATGATGCCTTGGCGATGGAAGATGCCAAGAAGCTCCAGGAGATCTTGGACCAGAGGGGCGTGCTTGACCATACCGAGCGGAAGCTTAAGGGCGTCGAAGAGGCTGCCGCAAAGGAAGTTCTACTTGCCAATCTTAACAAAAGCGAAGCCGAACGCGCCTGCACCCAAGCTCAAGCCGCCCTTCAAGAAGCTCTGGTTGCCAAGGAATGGCTTCTTCGAGAAGCGTTGTCTCAGGTAAGTCTATCTTCATGTCTTCACGCTTTTCTTTGTAGATAGGGTGCTGACACTTGTATATTTTCTTATGTAGGTTGTGCATCGGGTCTTCTCAGAGACATCCTACGACGATGCAATGAGCGCAGCCCTCAACGCTTCTCACGAGGATGGGGAACGGGTCGGCTTCCTGCTTGGTCTAGGGTTTGTTGAGAAAGGCGTCCCGCCATCCAACTTCCCTTTGTATAATGTAGATACCGAAGCCATATATGACCAAGCAGTAAATCAATACGCCGCCTTCCCGCATCCGGTGGTGGAGAAGGTGAATGAAATTGCTGCTGCTGATGACGGGCTACCTATCCTTAAGGCTTACCTTGAACAGCCACGCTCTACTGACGGCGCTGGTCCAAGTGGAAGTGGCCCTGAAGCCTGATCCTGAAGATCCCTTCCCGCTACTAGGATAGATTTAGTTTGTATAGATTTACTTTCTTGTAGGCGGGTAGTTACCCGGCCATTCTTGTAACGAATATTTATGAAATGTAAATCTTTGCGCGGCTAAGACCGCTTGATTCATTGGATTCCTTGCTTTATAAACGTTATATGACTTACATACTTAAGTTTAAATTAGCAATTTTCCAAGTGTTTAGAATAAGTTAACCTTTGAACGTGGTAGATAGGTGTGAAGTTTTGCTTCCTCTTCCGTGATTGTGCGGGTAGGACCGTCACTTGCACGTAGTAGGATGGCTAAACTTTACCATCTGACCTGCGTGTAGGTTTACCTTATTTGAGGATAAGTTAACCTTTGAACGTGGTAGATAATAGGTGTGAAGTTTTGCTTCCTCTTTCGTGATTGTGCGGGTATGACCGTCACTTGCACTTAGTAGGATGGCTAAACTTTACCCATATCTGACCTGCGTGTAGGTTTTCCTCATCTTTTTTATTTTTTATTTTTTTTTTATTTTTTTTTTAGGATAACCTTTGAACGTGGTAGATGATAGGTTGAAGTTTTGCTTCCTTGTTCGTGATTGTGCGGGTAAGACCGTCACTTGCACTTACAAGGATGGCTAAACTTTACTTACATCATACCTGCGTGTAGGTTTCCCTTATTAACGTTGTGTTTACGCGGGTTTTTTCCGCCTTCCACACGTAACGACTTACTTCTTCCCGTTTATGCGGTGAATACCGGTATCAGTGGGAAGTTCATAAGTATAAAGGTAAACACATTATGAAAGGAGAATCATTTCCATTAGAAGTGGCTCTAGGCCTTTTCTTTACAAGTTTTGGAATTGATCTACATATAACATTTGCGTAATTGAGCTCCATTCCATGTTCTTGGGATGGGAGTGCCATCGAGCCTTTCGAGCCGGTATGCGCCCTTTCCCAGGACTTCTTTGATAATGTATGGCCCTTCCCAAACCGGGGCCAGCTTTCCCGGGCGCTCTTGGTTTGAAGCCTCGTTGTTACGCAGTATGTAGTCTCCTATCTTGAAGTTGCAGAGTTTTACCCGCGTGTTGTAGTACTTTTGCATTTGTCGTTTGTAGTTCTCTTCACGCACTGCGGCTAAGTCTCTGCGTTCCTCGGTTAGCATAAGATCCAACCGTCTTTCCGCATCATTGTCTTCTGGCTGAATCAAGACCCTTGGCGAGGGTAGACCAATTTCGACCGGGACCATGGCTTCAGTGCCATAAGTGAGGCTGAACGGGGTTTCTCCCGTACTGGCCTTCTTCAGCGTTCTGTTTGCCCAAAGGACGTGCGGAAGCTCGTCCACCCAGCCGGATCTGTGTTCCGATAGCCTCTTCTTGATGCCTTCGACGATGCTCTTATTTGCTCTTTCCACCTCACCATTACCTTGCGGGTGTGCCACTGAGGTAAAGGTGTGGGTGATTTGAAGTTCTTTTAGCCACTGTTGTAGCTTCTTGTCAGCAAAGTTGGTGCCGTTATCGCTCACCAAATTCTGTGGAAGTCCAAAACGACAAATAATAAATTCCCAAATAAATTTTTTGATATGTTTCGCAGTTGTTTGGGCTAAAGGTTTTGCTTCTATCCACTTGGTGAAGTAGTCGATGGCTACCACTAGGAACTGAACATTTCCTGCTGCTGTAGGAAATGGGCCTGTCACATCGATGGCCCACTTCTGAAATGGCCATGAAGAAGTGACTGGAACAAGTTCATTCTTCGGGCGGTGCGTGTTGGGTGCGTAAAGCTGGCAAGACCTGCATTTTCTGATGTATGCCAGTGCATCCGTATGCATCCCCGGCCAAAAGTATCCCGCGTTGTTTAGCTTGGCTACAACAGCGCGAGGACCTGCGTGTACTCCACAGATGCCTTCGTGTACTTCCCTTAGGAGGTAGTCAGCATCTTGGTTGTCCACGCATCTCAAGAGTGGGCCAAGAAAGTTACGTCTGTAAAGGATGTCGTTGACGAGCTGATAATTCAGTGCTTTACAGCGTAGTTTTCTTGCCTGTGTTTTTGACTCTGGTAGTGTTCCTGCTGCAAGGTAATTTATTATTGGTGTCATCCACGTTTCTGTACCGGTTTGGATGACACAAATTTCCTTGTGCGGGACTGATGGTGCTTCGAGGAGTTCAATGCGGATGTCCTTTCCCAAGTGGGTGAAGGCTAGTGATGCAAGCTTGCTTAACGCATCCGCAGATTTGTTTTCGCTGCGCTTGACGTGTATGACTTTACAATCACTAAAATCACGCATAAGGGTTTTTGCCTGGGCGAGGTACAGGGCCATTGTGTCGTTCACAGCCGTGTACGTCCCATTTATTTGGTTGGCCACCAGCATGGAATCCACGTGGGCTTCCAAGTTTTTCACTCCCATCTTACGCGCAATTCTCAAACCGGCCAAGAATGCTTCATATTCGGCTTCGTTATTCGTACTTGGAAAATCCAACCGAATAGCGTAAGTATATTCTTGGCCTGCTGGGTTGGTTAATTTTAACCCTGCGCCTGAACCCTCGTTACTGGCTGCTCCATCAGTGTAGAGTCGCCAGACATCATTGATGTCCTGTTCTGGGGAGGGTTGAGCCTCCTCCTGGCACTCTTTCTCCCGCGAAGCGGGGACTTCTGCAATAAAATCGGCCAGGACCTGGCCCTTTATGGCTGGTCTTGGCTTGTACTTAATTGCATATTCTCCCAATTCAATTGCCCATTTGGCTAGACGTCCCGATAATTCGGGTTTGCCTAGAACGTTTGAGAGTTTGAAGTTGGTGAGAATGGTGATTGGGTGGCCCTGGAAATATCGTCTTAACCTGCGTGAAGCGTGTATGAGTGCTAAGACCAATTTTTCGAGGGTAGAGTACCGGGTTTCTACGTCTGTTAGTACACGGCTAACATAATAGATTGGCATCTGGATGCCTTTTCGTTCTATTAGCAGGACTGCCCCGGTTGCTCTATCTGTTGCGGAAAGGTATAGGATTAACTCCTCTCCCGCTTGTGGTGCTGTAAGTGTTGGGAGTTCGATCAGGCGTGACCGAATATCCTGAAAAGCTGCTTCCGCTTCTGGTGTCCAGCGGAAGTGCGTTTTCTTTAAGCAGTTTCTCAATGTTGACACGAAAGGAAACGACTTATCCGCATGGTTTGCCAAAAAGCGATTAAGTGCGACTAGTCGTCCATTCAGTGTCTGAGCCTGTTTGATGGTGGTAGGTGATTCCATTTTAATAATGGCTTCGACCTTTTCAGGGTTCGCTCTGAAGCCATCTTTAGTAACAATGACTCCCAAGAACTTCCCTTCTTCCATCCCAAATGAACACTTGCTCGGGTTGAGCTTCATGTTTATCTTTCTGAGCGTGTTGAAAGTTTCTTCAATGTCTTTCAACATCGCTTCTGGCTCGGGGCTTTTGATGACCAAATCATCCATATAGACTTCCAAGTTTCTCCCGATTTGGGCATGAAACTCTTTGTCCATCAGTCGTTGGTACCTGGACCCTGCATTCTTAAGTCCGAATGGCATCATTTTATAACAAAATGTACCATCGGGCGTCCGAAATGCGGTTTTGTCCTGATCATCTACGGCCATGTGGATTTGATGGTACCCCTTATACGCATCCAAGAAGCATTTAAGGCGAAATGGTACCAACGAATCAACCTTAAGATCAATTTCTGGTAACGGATAACAATCTTTGGGGCATGCTTTGTTCAAATCTTTGAAATATATGCACATGCGCCATTGTTTGTCATTCTTCGGTACCATTACGGGATTTGCAACCCATGTTTGATATCTGCTAACGCGTACGATGCCTGCGTCAAGGAGTTCCTTGACTTGGGTTCTACACGCGTTAGTTTGTTCAGGCCCCATTACTCTGCGCTTTTGTACGACTGGCGTAACAGCCGGATCGCACTTGAGCTTATGCTCCGCCTTACTTCGGGGTACACCAGTCATGTCAGCTGGTGCCCACGCAAAGATGTCAGCGTTTTTCTGCAGTAAGCGTTTGAGTAGGGTGCGGGTGGGATCAACGATTGTTGGTCCAATGGTAACGGCCTGGTCGGGGTATTTGCCATTGAAGGCCCATTTTTCCGGTTCGGTGATGGTTGGTTTAGCCTTTTTCGGTTTGGGTTTAGATGAGACAGATGCGATGCATACCTGGGGAATTCCAGTGATCATCGCTACACCCTCAGCTGTTGGCCATCCCATCATGCCGTGGACTGAAGATACCACGGCGTTGAATCTTGCCATCCCGTCTCTTCCGAATAGGATGTCGTACGTGTGGTGTGGCTTTTTCATCACGACAAAATCCACGTCTTCTGTGCGTGAATGATTCCCATCAGTAAGAGTAACGGGGAAAGATAGGATACCCATGGGGGTTTCTGTACTGCCGTCAAACCCTTCCATTGAAGCGTAGACCGTTTCCAAGCGTTCTTTGTCTTCATCATCCAGCTTATCAAAGAACTGCCTGTACATCACTGTCGACGAAGCGCCGTTGTCAGCAAGAGTGCGGGAAGTGATGTAATGCCCCAGCTGGCTTCTGATGACGATGGGGCCTTCTTTGCTGGGGCCTCCTGGCACTCGCGGGAAGCGCACCTCAGCTTCCTTCCACGCGCATGGTTCTGTCACTCGTCTTTTTCTTCCTCTGACCTTGCCATGAACCATGTTGATGCTGATGTCGACGGGCTTTCGTCCGTTACCTCTGTACCGGTTGTCATTCCTTCCTCCCTTCCTGATTGATGCCACGAGATGTGCAAGTCTTCCATCCTTGACAAATGTCTCAATAATATCCTTCAAGGATGTGCACTCTTCAGTACCATGACCCTTTGTCCCGTGGAAATCACAGGATTTGCTTTGATCCGCATTAGGTTTCTGCCGGATCAATGGGGCTTTTGGCCATGGCAATTTTTCCGTGGCAAATATCTCCGTGACGCTCTTCGTGAGTGGCGTCCACCGGTGTTTTCGGTTTGAAGGGTGTGTGTTGTCCCTTCCGCCAACAAGAGGGCGAGAGCTGGATGAGGTGTCAAAGTTTACCCTTGACTGCCAAATACCTAGCCTCCTCTTTTTGTTCTGCCGGGCGATCCGGACATTGTTTTCTCTTGTCCTCTGCGTGTAGAGGTGTGTACTCTGGGGAAGATCCCTTCCCAGTTGCTTTTCCGTCTCGGCAAAGCGCTTTGCCGCCGTCATGATGGCATCCCATGTTGATGGCATGCCATCCTTACCCGTCAATGTGCGGATAAGTTCTGGGTATTCGGCGCCTTGGATGAAGGCGGCGCGAACCAGGTCCTCACTTATGTTGCCGAGACTTAGCTTTTTGGAGTTGAAGCGAGTGATGAAGTCTAGTAAAGATTCATCCTCCTCTCTCACGCAGTTGAGGATCGTCCACTTCTCTTCAGTGTACTTCCTCTGTTGGCTGAAGTGCTGGCTGAACTTGTTCTGAAAGTCCGCCCAGTCATATATGTGGTGGATCGGTAAACGATCGAACCATGCCCTGGCCGCTCCGACCAGAGTCATCTGGAACATGTAGCACCACGTGGGTTCCGTCCAGTTGCTGACGGTAGCCCCCGCAATGAACCTGTTCAAATGGTCGTCTGGGTCGGATAGACCATCATAAGTGCCAATGTTGGACATTTGTTTGGCACTTCTCGGGGCGATTGCTTCCGCAATGTCCCTTGCGAATTTTGACTTTCCTGCATTTGTAGCAGTTGGTCTAAAGGTTTTGGAGAAGTCACGCGGGTTTCTCTCCGCGATTGGTTTAAAAGCTTCCCCAAAATTCCTTTTTGGTTGGACGTCCGTTTCCTTACGCTTCCCTTTCGCCTTATGGCGAGGGTTTGCGTCGGTATCGGACTCCAACTCGTCGTCTGAGTACTCGCAGTCACTGCTCATATTGAGGTGTTGGCGAGTACTGGCGAATTCGTCAGCCTGTTGAACTGAACGCAAGCGTTCATCCAATTCGGCTTGGAATTCTCTTTGCCGTGCTTCGGCCCACGCCTTCACTTGATCTAGTGTTTGGCGAGGGACCTTCGTTCGTTTTTCCAGCTGGGTATCGGTGAACCCCAGTGGAATATTTACTGCACTTGCCCCGGCTTGGGTAGTCGGGGTAGTGTTCGTAAGGATTGTATAACCGCCGGTGTTCCCCCCAGTTGCTGGGGTTGTTACCGGGGTTTCTTGGTCGGTTACTAGCCTTTGGACCGGAGTAACGTTAACCATTTCTTCAGAAATTGTGAAAAAACTAAAATAGTTCTAGCTTTTATGCACGGATGGCGCCAATGAAGAAACACTAAGTGAACCCTGGACAGATTATAGATAATCTGGGGGTTAAGTAATGTTTCCCACGGATGAGATCTAGCTGAGAAGGCTGTTCTTCAGGAGACCTGCAAAACAAACACCGTAAGCTCGTCACTGAGAAGGGGGGGGGGGGTTCCTCCTTGTGACCACCCTCCGGCGTGAGAATCAGACTAGATTGCTCTGAATATAAGTGTATATTAAGAGATTGCTAGATAACTGGATAGCAGATGATCTTACCATTCCAAGATGTTGGAGTATTTATAGCCGAAGGTAGGTTTCCTAGAAGGTACAGCCGGCTGAATAGTATTCCTGTTCTACCAACAGTGGATTATGCACAGGCCATACTGGTTGGTGGATAGGTTACGGCCAACAGTAACAAAGTCGGCTGCACTATTCCACCAACTGTAGATTATGCACGTCCCACCTACTGTGGATTAAACGCAGGCCATGCTGGTTGGTGAATAGGTTACGGCCAACAGTAACACTATTCTACCAACTGTAGGCTACGCACGCCCCTCAGTAAGAGTTGGTGAGTAGGCAGCGGCTAATAGTGACAAACAGTACTAGAGGGTGCTCCTCCTCGTACTGTTGCGGTGAGCTGTCACCCTGTGATTGGCTCATGGGTTGTTCTGGTCAGATCGTCTGTCCTATCCATACCTTGGTAGGTATAGTACAAAAGATCTTTCAGAATCATACGGACTGGCTCATTTTGGCGGGATTGTTCCCGCCTTGCTTATTCCTTCATGTGACTACTGAAGTAGCTATTGCCTTGTGCGTGTAGCCCTGCTGTCTGCGGGTAGCCTTCCCTGATGGCTTGTATCCGCAACTGCGGGAACAGGCGGGGTACTTCACCATTGGGAGGCTTTCCCTGCGTGTACAGCTTGCGTACTGCGCGTAAGATTCTATGAGCATGGTGGGTCCTGCGGGAGTAGATGGCCTTTGCGCAGACGTCCCTATTCAAGGTGAGTCTTGCGGGACCAACTGGTCTCTGCTGGGACCTACCTCTTCAATAATCATATGCAATTTTATTAAAATATAAAAAGTTGACCTCACTGTGTGATTCTTGTAGGAGCTACTACAAGTGCACCACCCCTGGTTGTTCAATGAGGAAACATGTGGAGCGAGCATCCCATGACACAAGATCAGTACTAACAACCTATGAAGGAAAGCACAACCATGTTGTGCCTGTGGCTCGTTGTGCTCGGTCATCACAAGCCACCAACTCATGCAACAACATAAACATCGTGAGAATAAATTCATCAGACTCGTCTTCTCAACATCCTAACAACTCTATGGTCAATATAGCTCGTGGCTCCAATTTGTCAACATTAGATACAAAGTTCACACTAGATATGTTGCAAAGCGAAGGAGGTTTTGGGTTAACCGGATTTGAGAACCCAGTACGATCTACTTACAAGAATCAAAAACCAAATAACATGTTTTATATAGCTAAAGATGAACCAAATGATGATAGCTTTTTGGAATCCTTGCTATACTGAGATGGATTTCTTTGAATGGGCCTGACTTGTTCAAATTCATATATATGGGGGATCTCTTTTAAAAATATTTATTAGTAGGATTCTTTTCATTTTTTGTTTATTGTATTGTATTAATCTTTTTATTAGTCTTGTAAATTTATTTTCCCTGAAGTCATATATTAAAATACTAGACTATTCACATAATCACATACTCATTTGATTAAAAAAAAGAATAATAGAAAATTACATAATTTACTATTATGAGGGTTTTATCAAATTAATCTAACTATAAAAGTTATAATTCTAATTAGTTTATAATTGAAGGGGTAAATTAAACGTACCCCCTCCTTACTAAGACCACCCGTAGTGGTGGCTTTGGCCCTAGCGTTGTGAAGAAAAACGCGGGGGGTACACCGCCCCCCCTGCGTTATGTTGATTTCCATTTTGTGTGCGTTGTATATAAAACGCTGAGGAATGGCACGTAAATCAAAATTTGACCGTTTTTTTTAAACCATTTGATCGTTGGATAATTAAAAAAAAATATTTCCTATATATTAAACCATTTCATTCCCAATCAAACCTCATCAAATTTATAAAAATTCTCTTTCAACTCTATAAAAATTCCTTTACACCAAATTCACTATATATGGATCCTCCATCTATATATAAACAGTTTTTCGGACCCGACCAACAAGCCGAGGACGTGGAGGAGGAACAGGCGGTTACGAGTGCGATTATGCTCGCGACACAGTGTATGAGTTCCGTTACGGGTGCAATTAGCTCTCCACCCCCCGTTTCAACAAGAGCATATATCGAACGAGATCGTGCCGAAGCCAACAACCGGTTGATGGCGGATTACTTCTGCGACACGCCGAGATACAAGAACCCGAAGACCTTTAGGCGCCGTTTTCGGATGTCTAAAAATTTATTTATGCGCATCACCAATGATTTGGAGCGTGAGTTTGATTACTTTAAGCAAAAGCCTGACGCTCGAGGGACGCTAGGATTCACGGCTATTCAGAAGGTTACGTCAGCCGTGCGCGTGCTCGCCTACGGAAACACGACCGACATCAACGACGATTATTTAAAGATGGCCGAAAAAACAACCCGGGACACCTTAGAGTATTTTTGTTACAGTACATTTTGTTTTTTTTTAAATAGTTTATCACTTGTTTACTGTGATCATTTATTTTATAAAAATTTTGTAAAATATAGGAATATTTAAACTATATAGACCACATTATCTGAGAGAGCCCAACGTTAACGATCTACGTCTTTACGAGGCACATACAAGGGTGCATGGTTTCCCCAGCATGATAGGAAGTGTAGATTGCATGCATTGGGAATGTGCTAATTGTCCAACTGCATGGCGAGGTCAATTCACACGAGGTGACCAAAAGGGACCAACGGTCAGCCTTCAATCGATCGCTTCATACGACCTTTGGATTTGGTCGGCATTCTTTGGTGTTCCCGGTTCCAACAATGACATAACCGTCTTAGAGCAGTCTCCTGTGATGGAGAGTTACATATCTAGGACCGTTCCTGTCGCTTCGTTTTGGGCTAACGATAACTTCTACGATCATGGGTACTATCTGGGTGATGGAATATATCCAGAGTTCGCGATAATTGTTAAAACATTCAGAGACCCGATGGATGAAAAAAGACAGTATTTTAAGAAAGTGCAAGAGTCTGCGAGAAAGGATATCGAGAGGTGTTTTGGTGTTTTTCAACAACGATGACATTATGTTAAAAATCCTTGTCGTCTGTGGTCTTTAGAAAGAATGAGATGTGCTATGTATGCGTGTATCATGATGCATAACATGATCATCGAGGACGAGGGAAAAGCAATATGTCCAACTTTCATACCGGACCCGGATCCACCACGGACTCCGGCAAGTATGGAGCAACGACTCAAAAACTCGGATTCCGTGCGGTCAAGAGATACATAACGCACCAAAGGAGGATTTGGTCCAACATCTTTGGATGTATCGGCCCCTGCCTGGTGAAAACGATGATCAAAACGAGGGTAACAATGAAGACGATGTGTAACATCCTAAAATTTTAATGATGAATAAAGGAAGTTATGTTTAGTGATTTCGCGTAATTGATTAATGTCGGGGAAGGAGCGGGTCTTGGACGTGGATTAATTGAGATGGGTTAAATAAGAATGGGATTTCAGGGATATAAATACCCCCAAAATCCCAAAAATATCTTCATTTACATCTATTTCTTCACACACTCAAAACACACACATTCTAACCGATCAAGATTCGAAGCCGAGACCCGAGATTTTGTTGATAGATCTGAGTTGGTAAGGTAAGAACAAATCCAACAAAGCTAATATTACTGAAAATGGTTAGGATTGGATGGGTTAACCGGACCCGAAACCCAAACTGCCCAAATCGGACCCCTAAAACATCGATTTTAGGCCGATTTGATGGTTGGGATTTGTAGGCGCCGATCATACGATTCCGTGGGTACCAAAATCGAGTTATTTGGCTAAGAAACGAAGGATTTATGGGCAAACAGATCTGCAGCGCGATAACTTCGCCTGCAAGATTAAGTTCGCCTGATGAACTTCGCCTTCAAGCGTAACTTCGCCTTCAAGCGTAACTTCGCCTGAAGTTCGCCTAAGGATAACTTCGCCTGAAGCCAAGTTCGCCTAAGGATAACTTCGCCTGAAGCCAAGTTCGCCTAAGGTTTAACTTCGCCTGAAGCCAAGTTCGCCTAAGGTTTAACTTCGCCTGAAGCCAAGTTCGCCCGAGGTTTAACTTCGCCTGAAGCCAAGTTCGCCCGAGGTTTAACTTCGCCTGAAGTGAAGTTCGTTTAGAAAATAAATTAAAAACCTAATGGAAAATGTGTTAAGACAGTTAATGGAAATAAAATTTTTCCAAGCTGACCTGGCAGCTCGACCCCAGCCAGGGGCTCTGCCCCTTGGACCCTGCTAGGGGCTGCCGCCCCTAGACCCCGCTGCCAGGGGCGCTGCCCCCGGACCCCCGTTCGTTGTGGGTCACATAAAGATAGAGATACATTATGAGAAGTGATAGTTAATTGATATGTATACTTGATATACAGTCAGCCGTGCACAACTGAAGAAAGGGATTACGATCAACGGAGAACGTAACCGTGTTCAGGTGAGTTTCTAGCCCCATTTATGTGTTATGTTTTCGGGGCTGTGTGCATACTCAATATGTTTGTTAATACGCTTATCCTAAGAGATAAGTGTATGCCTTATGTGAATGATATGATATGTATGAATGATTGCTTGATGGTACGTGAACGATCTTCGGATATTGCACGTACTGTCAGGGTGTAACGCTATGTGTAAGGTAAGTATGATATGTATGTTTATGTGTATGAACGTGATAAAGATAATAAAAGGAAGAAATGATAATGTATGGTTGTATGGTAACGAAGAGGGAATCGAACCCTACTAATATTCGAGAACTAGGGAACCGAACCCTACTAATATTCGAGGAAAGAGGGTACCGAGCCCTAATAATACTCGAGGAAGGAGGGTACCGAGCCCTAATAATACTCGAGGAAAGAGGGTACCGAGCCATAATAATACTCGAGGAAGGAGGGTACCGAGCCCTAATAATACTCGAGGAATGTAGGGCGTAATGCTCTTTATAACGTAAGATATGAAAGTAAGTTAATACAAAAGAAAGTAAGAAAGTATGGAAGTAAGAAAGTATGAATGAAAGGATATAATCTTATGTGTATGTCATGTATGATATATGTGATAGATGTGATTGATTGCATGACGGTACGTGAACGATCTTCGGATATTGCCCGTACTGTCAGGATGTAAATAAAGATATTAATATGGTATGTAATGTGAGGATGATGTATAAACATTATGAATGAAAGCTTGTCGGTACGTGAACGATCTTCGGATATTGCACGTATCGTCAAGGGAAGTGATTAGCTCCTTACATGGATATTAAATAATAACTTATAGATAGTGTTCCTTATATGGATATATATAGAGTTCCTTCTATGGAAAGTATAGTGTTCCTTCTATGGAAAGTATAGTGTTCCTTCTATGGAAAGTATAGTGTTCCTTCTATGGAAAGTATAGGGTTCCTTCTATGGAAAGTATAGGGTTCTTTCTATGGAAAGTATAGGGTTCCTTCTATGGATAGTAAAGTGTTCCTTCTATGGAAAGTATACAGAGTGTTCCTCCTATGGAAATTCTATATAGTATGGTAATGGTAAAGGTTCTTTTAATAGATATTACGTGATGATCCTCCTATGGATATTTATACGAGGTTAAGGTAGAAATATGTGTCTTTGGATACGTTAAGAAATATATGAGAATAAAATTGTATGTTGCCTGATTAACTAGAACTCACTCAGCGTAGCTGACTTTTAGTATGCACGCAGGTGAGCTGATTATAGAGTTAGCATGAGAATGACACACGGCATGGATTGAACGGCTGGCATCTGAAGAAAGAAGTAAAGATGTTTTAAATATAAAGTTTTGTGTTATGGTATCAAAGAAAAGATTTAATGTTTTGTAACAAATGATTGATGTTTTATATTCCGCGAAAAGTTTTAATAAACTCTGATTTGAAGAACTGTGTTTATGAGTAAATCCGACGCTAAAGTAGGGTCACCGGGTTCGGGGCCTTACACGATGATGAAGACAACGACGACGATGGCGAAGACGATGAAAACGACGACGAGGACGACGACGAAGAGGGCGAAGACGACGACGACAACAACGACGAATAGTTTTTTTTTATTCTTGTAATATTTATTTAATAAAATATTATTGTTATTTGATTATTCTTATTAAAAATTAAAAACAAAAACTGTAAAAGTGACTGGGCGCCACGCGGCGCATAACCTCTGGATGTGGAGAGTTATGACTACAGCCTGTTTTTGTACAAAACCATAACTCTGACTGGGCGTCACGTGACGCATAACCCCTGGATGTGGAACTTTATGACTACACATGGTCTAAACGTAATTCCTTTTTAAACTTTTATTACCTTTAACATTTTTAATTGACAAATTATTCTCTTCAACCCTTTTTTTAATTTTTAAGTCTTTTAAAATTTCATATAAAAAATATCAATTTCAAAAATAATATACTGTATGAACTATGAAGTCTACATGTAATATTAACAAGACATCATTAATTTATTAACTTATATATATTGTGTTATCAAATCGTGTTGATAGCATCATTTTAAATAAATGGACCATGTCAACTAACTGATAACAAACTATTTTTCGATCATCCGATAACATATAAGTTGGTAAGAGTTGTTCAAAGTATATTATTATAGGGTTGGTCAACTATGTCGTATTGCATGTTGATATTATCAACTCAAATTCGACTCAGATATTTATTTGTGTTAAAGACATTAGCTTTAACCTAGACACATCTAAGCTATGCAACCTGGATAAGTCACGTATAACGTGTTTATCTAAACGACTGTGTCAAACAAGTTGGATGGTCGTAAGTTAGTTAAACAAGTCATAAACTGATTGTTTGTCATGTTAAAAAGGTCATATAGTGGTTCAATTTATGGTTTATATAACTTTTAAAATTAAAATTTTAGTAACTCAACTAATATGCGTGGTGTTTAATTGTTTATTAAACGTGTTACTAATACTTGCTATAAGTTGTAAACTATACTTTCTTAAAATTTTCAATTTTACAAAACTTTCATATGTTTACTTTTTGAACCCTCAAGTTTAATTGCAAAATTTGGTTTATTAAACCGTTGTCACAAAAGTTTAACTTAACTTTAGTCTCACATATTTATTTTTTTGGTCTCTCAACTTTGTTAATGAGAATTATGCTATTTCTACTTGCATATTTACTTTTTCGGCTTTCTACTTTAATAATAAAACTTTTGCTACCAAAATTTTAACATAACAAATCAAACCGATACCTGTTGACTTCCCGCTACATACCAATTACCGGTAGCTATCTTCTGAACTTGTAATACATCTAACCCGCTCCCTGCAACACACGGACAAAATACTTATTAAAATGTTAAAAAAACCTCCTTTATTATGAAATTATCTGCAATTTGTATTAACTGAGCTGATAAAAAAACGCAATAAAACAAAGTCAATGTCTCAAGTCATGTTGTATGATGCGGATATTCCAATAAACGGCATATATTGATAAGTTGTACTCACGTGACCACGAAGTGTGCAGCACGTGGTTGACTTTGTTGGCAAAAAAACATTTGGAGGATAAGTTATTGATTATACCTACGTCATTGCTAACGTAGTACGATTACATACGAAAGAAAACTTGGGTATTGAATGAGTCAAATATAGCTTGGTGAACACGTTAGTCAAGGTCAAATTTGTAATTATACCATACGTCCAAAATCTCAAAATATATAAAAACAAATCAAACTGAAAATTTATAAGAAAACAAATTATTCAAATAAAATACAACAAAGTTTTGAGAACTTTAGTATTTAAGGAACGATGTGGCATTCAAGAAATTTAGACTGAATTAGACATAAGAAACATTTGATATATGACGATATTTTGTATTTCAGGTTATCATGTACCATTCATATATTCGTAGAAGCAAAATGTAATTTTTCTCTAGTCCTAACATGTTGTTAGGTCTAATGTTTTTATAAACCCGTCTTTCAAAAGAATCACAGAACAAGACCGTTGTTAAACTTGATAGAAAGTATAATGTCATATATTGCAACAATAGTGCAAATAAACAAAAGAGCAAGGCCGTTGTTAACTTGATTGAATGCTTGATTGGAGGTGATGTGGACGTTCAAAACAGGACATAGGGGAAAAATGGAAAAGTTTATCACTGTTAACTTTTATCAACATATTGTGTTGCTATATGTATTATAAAAATTTAAGGTTAATTTAACTATAGCATTACTATAAATTTTATAAAAATTTAAGCATGTTTGTACCGGGTGCAATCAATGGGGCATTAGAATCTTTGACAATGAGGCGTCCCGTGTCCAAAATTATGTATACAATAGGGCATCTACAATTACAACAGGGAGTCAAAATTCCGTGATTTTTTAATTTTTATAAATAATATGTTTTTACCATTTTCCTTCGTACATGTGACAACTCATGGTGACTCTCACGCTTCATAGACACTAAGGCAAGACACATATATCTTGGCCAGACATATATCTTGTACATTGGACTTAATGCTTGAGATTAAAAAGGCGATGTATTTTAGGCGAAAGAAATACGACCAAAACAACAATTCTGAACAAACCTCATTGACCAAAACAACATTTTACATAAAATTAAAAACATGATTAAACATTACATAACAAAAAAGCACCACTAAACACCATGTCTTTATAAGTGGAATGGGAAGATTCATCCAGTTTGGGTTGTGGAGGAAATAAAATCATGGCTTCCAAACTTCGTTGGGGTAACAGTCTCCTCTTGTTCTGGTGACTCGTCCGGTGGCATGTCATGCTCGAAGTCAGATAACCAGGCTAGAGAGGAAGTTGACTCTCAGAATTCAAATATTCCTTATGTATTTTCGAAGTTGTTATCACCGGAGTCGGCTTCGCCGGTAAATCTTGTGGTCAATGAAAGGATGGTAGAGTCAGAGGTCTCGGCACTTGGAAAGTCGGAAAAGCTGGTAGCTACGGCAGGTGATACGTCTGATGAAAAAGGGGATATGTCAAGTCAGGAAGATGGGACTTTTCAAGATAATGGGGCAGGGTTTGTCAAGGTCAATGGCTTGAAGGAACCCCAAAAAAATTTGAATGATACGAATGACCCCACCACCTAAGTTGGATGGGTCCCATCTTAGGGTTAATGTGGAAGATCATGTGTGTGGTCTAGAGGAGGATCCACTTCTTACATCTCCTCCACGTAAAGGTGGGCCTCCTAACACAAATGGGTTACAAGAGGATTTGATAGGGGATGATTGGGCCTTGAGTACATTATTTTATTCAAATGGGCTACTCCCTCTAACTCCAAAGGCTCAAATTATGATTGATCCGGTACTGCAAGTTGATAGTGACCCGTTTAATTTAATGGAATTAATTGAACATGTGGGTAGAGAAGAGGTTTTACTTGATCTAAACAAGGAGGTATCCTCCGAATCGGTTTCGAACACATCAAGAAAAAAGAAGCAGACTAAAGAGCTGAATAGTAAAAGAAAAGCACACCCGATTTCGTTGAAACTCAAAGACAAATTTTGGGTTAACAAATCGATCTCATCAACTCGTCTTATTTCAAGACTTGATTTTAATGATGGCAGCGAAACGGACAGCTTGCAAGAACAGTCTATGATTAATAAAAGGAAATCCAAGGAAGAGATCGAAAGGGAGGTCTTGAAAACGATTGAAGTCGGGGAAATTTTAGGTTGTCTGGTTATGGGGCAAGAAGATATAATCCGCGGGATGATTATTGAGGAACACGAGTTTAGGGTAAACTATGAATATGTTATCTTATAACATCAGAGGTGCATGGGAGGAAAGGAAAACGGGTGGAATTTGGAATCTAAAGAGCACAAGAGTGATTGGAAATCTCGGTGCAAATTTAATTTCGAAAATTTTCCTTTATAAATGTAGGTTTGTGTAGTTGGGTTTCTAGGTATGTTCGTTTATACTTTAGGCTTCTTGCTACTTGTATGAAGTCCTTTTAGTTCTTTTATAAAATTTGGCCTTTCAAAAAAAAACACGTCTTTTGCTAAGTCTTTCGCGAACTCTTTCCTGTAACACTTCAGCCGCCCGAAGAACATCTCCAGTAAGATGATCGGTCCTAGCACTCAAGATTTTCAAATCTTTGTGCACGTTTGATTCTTGTCTCATCCGCATCATATCTTGTTGTACCTCTTCACATGTGCCAATAAGTTTTTCTAACATACCCACTGTATTATCCATCTTGTCATCAGACAAACTTGATGATGCTGTTCGTTTCCCTTTATGCCTCCGGGTCGGGCGTTGCTCTTCGGGCGAATCCAGCTCAACATTCTCCTATAAGCACAAATTATAAAAATAAATATATAATTATATACAAAAAAAAGTAGACAGAATTACAAATTTTGTCCTTTAAAATAAGACGAATTACGGTTCGTGTCCTTTTCTAAGTTTCCTTGCAGGCGGTGTACTTTAAACATTTTTTTCCTGCACGTTATGTCCTTTACGCTAACTGGGTTAGAAAAACTCAGTTAAATACCCTCACGTGAGGCGCATGTGAGGGTATTTTAGTCTTTTCGGCTGTACCTGCAAATTGATAACACCTTCTCCTCATTTCTCTCTTCTTTCTCTCTCTAAGCCACCACCATCACCACACCATCATCATACCACATACCACAACCACTTCCTTCTCTCATCCTTCTCTCTCTATGTTCTACCACACCATCACCATATCACAACCACTCCTCAAACACCATCACCACCGCCACCATAGCTTCGCCACCAGCACCATCAAACACTTAAAACTGTTGCCCCTGTTCATCTTATTTGTACCTCCCAACTTCATCGATTTCTTGAGAGCTGTTTTGATGACCGAAGACAGTACCGGAAGTTTGGATTTTGACCGGATTTGTAATTCATCATCAACTCCCTTTCTTCTTAAATCCGGCACCATCTCCGGTCACCTTCTCCGGCGAGGAAGACGAAACCCTAATTAACTGCAACTATCATTCTTGTTCGCTACATCTCGCTACATCTGGATGGGTCGGGTTCGGGTGGCGGCAGCGGGGTTAACTGGATCTGGGTTTGTGGATCTGGGTTTGAGATTTTTAAGGGTAAAAGTTGAAAAAGAAAGAATTTATTGTTATTGGATGGGTAAACTGGATCTGGGTTAAAGGGGAGGTGGATATGGCGAAAATCATGAAATTTACATCCGACTTGTGTTCGATTTAGCGGTGAACGGTGGTGGTAGCGGATTTGGTGAAAGGGGAGGTGGATATGGCGGTGAACGGTGGTGGTGGCTGGTTGCAAAAAAGGCAGTGGTTGCCGGAGGTTGGATGGGGGCAGGTGATAACACCGTATCGAGGATCCAGTCCGTGAGTATGAAGAATAATGATTGCTGACGTCACGAATTAATATCCGGAAAGGATTACCGGAGTTAGTTATCACCGGAGAAAGCAGAGCAGCTTTCCGGTGGTTTAGATTAGAGAGAGAAAGAGGAACAGTGGAAAGAGTATGGAGTCAGAAAGACGAAAAGACAAAAATACCCTCACATGCGCCTCACGTGAGGGTATTTAATTGAGTTTTTCTAACCCAGTTAGCGTAAAGGACATAACGTGAAGGAAAAAAATGTTTAAAGTACACCGCCTGCAAGGAAACTTAGAAAAGGACACGAACCGTAATTCGTCTTATTTTAAATGACAAAATTTGTAATTCTGTCAAAAAAGTATAAATATTAGCTAAAAGTATAAAATTTGTAGTGTGAAGGGTAAAAGGGTAAATGTGGTATTTAAACAAGAAAAATATTAGCTAATACACCCAAAATAATTAGCATAGCATATTAATTGGAGGTTTTATTATTAAAAAAACAAACCAACCTCTACATTTCTCTCCGGTGTATGTGAGCTACCAATGCTAGTATCATCTTTCATTGGTGTAAGCAGCACCGCCGGCGTACGGTCGCCGGAGTTCGAACGGCTACGAGATCTGAGAGGAGACGGGGTAGAAGAATTAGGGTGTTAAGACAAATTGGGCCTAATTTTTTTATATACCATTGTTACCAATTACCAGCTTGTTTTTGAAGCCCAATGGGCCAAAAATTTTATAAGACAAATTGGGCCTAATATATTGCAACAATAGTGCAAATTAACAAAAGAACAAGACTCTAAAGTTTGATTGGAGGTTTATCAATTATCATTGTTAACTTTTATCAGCATATAAACATATATTGTAAAACTTACTTTGACTATGGTGTTGATTTGTAAAAATTTAAGCATGTTTGTACCGGGTGCAATCAACGGAGCGTCAGAATTGTTGACGATGAGGCGTCCCGTGTCCAAATGTATAAAACAAGTAGTCAAAATATTGTTCGGATTTTTTATTTATAATATTTATAAAAATAATACGTTTTTACGGCTTTTCCTTCATACAAGTGACAACTCATGATGACTTGTCATGTGTCATAGACACTTACGCTATGTTCCCGAGTTAATTTAAGGGTGAAAATGAAATGAATGAAAATAAAAATATTATTTTTTTCAGAGGGTTTTTTTAAAGAAAGAAAAAAAAGGAATTTAGAGTAAATTGTGTTTCTAGTTTATTGAATAAAGGAAAAGAAAACAAATTGAAGGAAAACAATGAGAAATAAATAGCAAATTAGAAGAATATGTTTTCTTTCTGATTTGAAAAGAAATAGAAAGAAAGGAAATGAAAATAAAAAAGAAAAGAAATCAAAACAAAAATTTTTATTTCTTTTCTTTTCTCTCATTAAGTGAACTAGGGAACAGAGCGTTAGGCAAGACACATATATCTCGGCCACACACGCATATCTTGTACATTGGACTTAATGCATGAAATGAAAAACGCGATGTGTTTCAGGTGAAAAAATAATCAAAACAACAAATCTGAACAAACCTAAGTGACCAAAAAAGTTTTGGGTGCGGTTGGTTTTGGACTATACATCAAATACTTGTCCTAGCCCCAGTGCCATTGTTTGATTTAAAATTTAATTAATTATTAACGTTGTTGCTTATCTTTTGAGTTTTAAGTCTTGGTGTTTGATTTGTAAATCAGTTTAGAAACAGGCAGAGAGGACAGAGGCATCAAAATGAACAAGTTTATGGTTTAAAAGGTTCATTTTTTGTACGGGTTTTAGAGTTAGGACTTAAGGTTGGGTCACATCATATTGACCCGCAATTCAACATTTATACGCAATTAATGCGTTACTGATAGTCTAAATCATAATAAAATCTAGGTTTTATAAACTAAAACTAGATATGGGACAATTTTAAACAAATACAACCCGATTTCCATTCACTTATTTTTTTTTACATAACTTAAATCGACTCATTTTTACCAAATATATAAAACTTATCAACTCTATCTTATTTGTTTTTGAATGTACACATTGGTTTTGTTTTTGTTTGTGTTTTCCCCAATATATTCAAATTATTGGGGTTTTGTTTTTTTTAGGCTTTTGTAAAATGATCATCAAGCTAATGAAAACTTTCGCTATGATTAGTAATACAAATTATTGGGGGTCTTTATGTCAATGCAAATGTACTTTTTCTTAATAATGACTAAACAAACTAGCAATCAATGCTTTCCCATTTCATACAATAGACAAACACTTTTGTACGTACTCTTTTGGACCTTTGGTCATGTTCGATGCACGTTAGTAATGATTGATCAATATCTTTATATTATGTAATTAAGGTGACAAATGGGTTGGATCAAACATTTCATAAATACTCATATTTACAACCGGAACGAACATCTAAAACAAATATGTGATCCAGACATCCAAACAAATTCGATTTATTATCTGAAACAACTTTGGTCCAGAAAATTAATAACACACAGTCACTTAGCCAAAAGCTGATAAAAGAAAGAGTATCCATTTTATGCAAAAAAAACCTTTACAATGTAAATTGGCACTTGGTATAGTACCTTTATAGATTACAAAATTACACAACTTGTTAGAACACATAATATCCGTATACAAGGATCGATGTAATTAAAGTCCTTATAAACGACTACACATAGAAGACACGTTCTTGGGAGTAAGCCTTTTGAATACTCTCATAACTCTCCTTTTTCTTTGATGCACTCGCTAACAACGCTTTACGTCCTTTAACGTCAGAGTTGGGTCACGAAATACGCATCCTAACAAGGCTAATGGCAGTACATGTTTAAAGATCATTGTAGGCATGGTCGACTCCGTCTGTCAGGTGGGTGATAGCAAAGGGTCCAAAACATTGAGGGCCCAAAATTCAACCCAATAATCTTTTCAAAACATTCAACATATGTAAAACCAATTAAAAGTATTTAGTCCAACCAAAGCTAATTAACCTTCTAATTATAAATAAAACCTAACTAATATTTAATCTAAAATCACAATAGCTGCAAATGTCATATCTTGATCCTTTAAAATGACTGAACGTGGGACAATTCAATGTCCGCTTATTCATTCACAAATCGGTTAGAGCTCATAAATCGAAATCAACAAATCCAGTTCACCGCAATCCGATTCATCTCAACAGTCAACTCCCATCTCATTCTATCATCTCAAACCCGAAGTTAGTTATTTTTCAAACGTTTTATTTTGTTAACAAAGTCTTTAGATAAATTTTAGAATCAAATTTAAAATTATCTCATATCCTGTCATAGATTTGCTATTGGTGGATATACTGAGTACGATGATGATGATGATGATGATGATGATGATGATGATGATGATGATGATGAAATTTAAAATTATGTTGAATTTATTATAAGTTGATATTTTAAGGACCCACTTTTACTAGTCGAAAACCGGATCCAAAATCTCAGCGTAGACCTTATGACAAACATGATACATCAAAATGAGTGTTGACATTTTATTGCTAGTTTAGGAACATAGGATTTGCAAGACATGTTGGAGTACTTTGTTTAGCTTTATCGAACATCAAAGAGCTCAAGATAACTTAATTTTTTCTTTGCTTTTAAAGAATGTACAAATACTATTTTAACTTTAGTTTCAAGAATAATCAAAAAAAAGTTTACAAAGCTATATATTAACAAGTAATCAAGTAACATGGTCTTGGTATAACTTTACTTATAAAAAAAAAGTATATATTTCTTTAAAAAAAGAATAAAAACCACTATCCACAATAAAAAAAAGAAAAATAAAAACCCCAATAATGTTCAAATAACTATTGTTCTTCACATATACTCTCAAGACAAGGCCTCCAATCTCCACCATCAACACTCCGGCGACTTCTCTGCCTTCTAACCTTCTTCTCCGCCACACCACCACCTGAAACACACACCGTCTTGATCTTCACACTCTTGTCCACATTTTCCCTCCTCTTTCTCTTATTTTCCGGAACAGAAGAAGCCGGTATCAAAAAATAAATACCACCTCTCTTGAGTTCCGAACTACTAGACAATATCACTATCCGCCTCACGACACCGTGTGTAGTCGGTTTGCTTAGCACATATTTTGGGTACTTGGTAAGAACCTCACCCACGGTGATCGGGTGTGTGATCTCGTCAACTACACCGTTTAAATGAACGATTCGGATCAAGTCTAGGGACCCGAAAGGAATTAGACATGATAAGCAAGGCCTTAAGGTGTTTCCCATGGTGAGTTTGGAATATGTGAGTTGGTGGTTTGAAGGTGTTCGTGGGGAGTATTAATATAGGGAAAGAGAGCGTGCAAATAATAATATGGGCGTGGAGATGGAGTATTATTATTATATTGAGGGTGGACGTGGAGTGAAATTATGAAGATATCATGGCCGTAGTTTTGCATGTTTCTTGGATTGTACATTTTTGTAGTTGTAATCTTTGGAAGAGTGTATTTTAAATTTTATTTTACTTAGTTTATTTTTGATATTGTAGCACGTTTGGATATTTTAAACATTAAAAATTACTTAATATCAGAGACTATAAATTTTAAAATTTAATTTGCTTTGTGGGCTAACTTAACGTAACTAAACCATAATAATATCCCAATACTCTCTCACAATCGGAGCGAAAGCAAATCAAATGGTCCAACTGAAAACAATAAAAACATAAAAAGAAGCGGCTTCGATCTCGGTCCACATACTTTTCTATTTCTTGTTTGCACTTAGCATTGTTAACTAATGTTCACCTATTAATCAATTAACGTTTAAATCTTAATTAAGTAATACTTATTGTTTACTCATCCATATATAAATATATATCAGCCGTCTTCTTAATTACTTGTTAGTACTTGGTAGTTGCAACTTCACAACACCCCTTTAGAAGTAATTTGCATAGATCAATCATCATCATCCAATTTGGTAGATTACTGCTTATGTACTTAATGATGTTGTTGTAAGTAACAAGGAAGCCTTAATCTGTGTAAGTTTTAGAGACCGACCATTCCCATGATAGCTTGATTTATTGTGTAAGTTTTCATAAGTAGAACCCTTGTATGTTTAGACAACGCAAAATATATTTGTTGAAACCATCCATTTCATGTTCAAATATTTACAATATACTCCACATATATATGTATATTTATATAACATATTGAATTACTAGTAATCACGTGTTATCATAATTCATCTATGTTTTCTTTTACAAAACTTTAACGAGTTTATATGGTAAACTACTGAATCCAATCCATTGATTATATATGATATAACGTCATCGTAGTATACTACTTAGTACTTACTCCATCAAAACAAGTAATTTATATCCTTAGAACAAATCCATCCATCCGCTAAAGAGAACATTGTGTCGGGTTTCATGTAGAGTCATCTTTTCCCTTATAGACATTGTGTCTCATGAATATATGTTGATTGAACTTATGGAGGCATCAAAGATTTTAAGAACCAAAAATTTTGCTTAAAGATCCTAGCTAGCATGATTGTCAAGCAAACTAGATAAGAAAATGGGAGTTTTAACTATGTGACTTCCCTTGACATTTAATAATCTAATATGTTGCAATCACATATGTAAACGAAAACACAAGTTTTGTCAACACGTCTTTGAGTGACAATTTTATGTATTGTTAAACTTTGATTATGTTAATACGCCTATTAGTTATTACTGTGTTGGTAAAGTCTGTATCAGTGAACTTATCGTTAACAATAATTTGTCTTATCATTATTCGATTATGTCAATATGTTAGCCACTAGCAACTTGTGTAGTTGTTGTGACTTTGAAAAGTGAGCACTTAGCGATGATACTTGGTAGCCATGAGAAGGTGTGTGGTTACGACATACATATCTCATATGTGGTTCGCGGGTTAAAGGTATGGCTTTATTTATAAGCCATTTCTAAGTCCTTTTGTAATAAGGTTACTAAAGGGTTTATGACCGTTTCAGCTATCACTAACTATCAGATCACACAAAGTAGTGAAAGGGCATTATCAGAAGGTCACAATAATGCGTTAATTAGTAACAAATGAGACTTAAATTAGTAACAAATGAGACTTAAATTTTGTAAATATTTGAGTTTTATCTTGATTTTAAGTTAAATAAATAATACACGTCAACAATCTTTCTCTTACACTATATTCATATAATAACTATTAATATTTTATATATGTCAAAAAGATCAACTCAATCACGTTATGATTCGTTGCCCAACTCTTTATCAATCAATAATATGTTTTTCACTTTTATTTTATGTTTATCATTATTTTAATACATTAAATTAATATGATTTTTGAGTTAAAAAATTGAAATACGATTCTGATACCAAAACGCACGAGGGGTTCAATAATCTAAGATGATAAACGACAAAAAAGAAATCAATTTAATATCTTGTGAGACTCTGTCTACATTCTAGATCCAAGGTGGAAACTTCAATTAATTTAATTTAATAAAATGCTCTTTAAGCATTTAATCATTAAGTTCTAGAAAAATTATTTGCTTATAATTATTTATTTAAAGGGTATCTTTAATTTTAATTTTCTCTTAAAAGGAAATTAATACGTTATTTGTTTATTCACGTCTATTATTAGTTAACAGGCATGTTCGTAGCAACATTGCAAATAATTGTTTCTTGTTATTTTTGATTTTTTATAATTCAATTTTGTTTTTAGAAATTAAAATTTGACCAACATATTTCTCAAAATTTAAGTTTCTTCTTTAGAGTTGTGACACCACCCTTCTTAGCCGTCATTGCTCTAGACGAGGTTTCACATCATTCAAACAACAATGAAGTTGCTTTTATATAACTTGTAATGCTGGAAATCTCATACCCACCAACTTCGTATTTTGCTCCTAATAGAAACTAAACTGCTTATGAGGCCACCCGTGTTGATACTTGATACTACTCTCATTCTTCTATAAACATGTACTTAACTGTGAAGCTTTTGTCTCGTTCATAACAAAAGTGTTGTTAGATGGTGGTATTTGGAATCAAACATTTGCTACAAACTCAATCATATCACTCTTGCAATATAATTTATGGTTACTTACATTATACAAAGTGAAATTACTACTATATATAATTAGAAAGTTTGGTGTCGCAAGTGGCCTATTGGCCCACTTGACGGCACCGTATTAGCCGGTAAATTTGTGAAAGAAACCAACCAAGTTCGCGCAAACTCACGACCTTATTTAAAGCCCATGACCGACAACTCTACCGACCCCCCCCCATTGGTCCTTGGTCCAACTCAAGTTTAATATTTTTTTCGTTTTTTAGTTCTGGTACCATAAGGTACATAATCATAACCGACTGAATTCGTGTCAAGTTATCGCTCAATACCCAGAACCGACAGCACTTGGGTTTAACCACCGACCGGGTTTGCCAACCAAACAAACATCGTCTTAAATGTTGTGTTTTCTTATATGTTAATGTTTTTATATGTTAATTTGACGAACTAATTTTTAGAGATTTAACCCTCATGTTTTACCAATGGTGTCATATCTTAACGTACGCAGCCGGTACCGACCGAATTCGTGTCAACTAATCGTCGTAACGCTCGAGTTTTACCAACGTCGGGGTTTCAACGCAGGGGTTTTGCCAGCTGCTCCGGCGCAACGCGCTAGGTAGAAAAACCAGTTAATCAATAATAGTGATGTTGTATTAACATATAAAAAATAATGATCCTAGTTTCTTTAATTATTTAAACGGTGAAGTTCAGTGTACGTGTTGTTATATAATTAATGGATGGATTAATGTTTCGATAAGATACGCAATTAGGATCGTTTAACATGCATGATTTTGAAATATATGCCTCACATGCGTCTTCATCTTCTTTCTTTTTTCGCTGTTTTTTGTGTGTGTGTGTGTGATTTACATTTTATGAACTGAATTCAAATTACAATTAAGTAGTTTCAAAGTCACCATTTGTAATACAGATTTAATAACAATTGATTTTGAAAATATAAACCATAAATTGAAAACCATGCATATTAAACTAGGTACCATTCTTTTTGTTATTAAAGCTAATTTTATTCTTTTCCGATTCATTGCACAATCACCATGTCGCTATATGTGTTGTAGATGATCGTCATAAGCCAATGATGCAATGACCAACCGGCCGTTGGGTCGCCATATATATGCTCAAAAATAAAAACATACATTATACATATATACATGTACTTGTATGAACGTTTAAATTAAGTTTAGGATTTTGTGTTACAAATAATACGTATGGCATAGACGTACAATCATAAATTTCCGTGACTCAATTTAAGAATTTGTAATATATGTACTTGCATAGTTGTATTTTAATATAGTTGAGCACGTAGAAGGGTTTTACATCGTTTTATGGAATCTCTAATAACTAAAACACCAATTACAAACTCAATGCAATCCATGAGATTATATTCTATTTCATCTATAGAGTAAATTAAATTAATCAATGATTCGTATCTAAATTGAACCATTATATTTGTGAAATCAGGGAGATTAGAATATCACTTCAATTTGTATATTTATATTGTTTGGGTTGTTTGTTAACATGAGACAAACTCATGATGATATAAGTTTTTGGAATTTTAGTAATATGGCTTATACATATTCTTGTTAATATATTATAGATAAAACCTATTAGTTAAGTTTTAGGCTGATAATTAAATATGGAATAAACTCAAGGGATGTAAAGTGAATATGTTATTATGATCAACGGTTTTTTGGAATAATACATGCAATTCATATTGCAAACCAAAAACACAGAAAAACACTTAGACGTACAAAGGATTTTGTAAAGCACTGGTTCTTCATTAATTCAATTCAGGTTCTTGTTTTTATCTTCTTGATCTTATCCGATTAAATCAATTGTAAGTGCGCAAATGGTTTAATCTGAAAGAGTAATTGATTTAAAGAACATCCTATTTATTTAATTTCAATTTCAAGTTCTTTATCAAATTAGGGTTTGATAAATTAGTATAGTTTTCCCTCTAGTTTCAACAAAGATTAAACCATTAATGCATATTAAACCATTTGATTAAGGTTTTGGTTATTACGGATATTGTTGTCGATGGTAATTGTGTGATTAAATAAATTGATTTCAATTTATTAATCAAAGAATTAATTGTTTCAATTCAGATACAATTAACTTTGAAATCAATTTATTATTAACTTCACTTTTTGGTTCTGGAACATCGACACAGTGGGGTTAAACAGTTTTGATTGAAAGTGTGTTTAAGTTGCATCCAATTTATTTATTGGCATTACATTCATTGAATTCAGTTTATCAATATTGTATTCGATTGATTGAATTGATATTGAAATTAATTTAACTTGAATTTTAATTCAATTCAATTCAATTCAGATTTCAATTTTTGAATAAATTGATATCGAAATCAATTGATTTTCACCAAAGTAATTTTTGGTGAATGGAACATTGATGTTACCTGGGATATCTATATCGATCTGAATGTGAATTAATTTGGCATTCAACATAGTTAATTCATTTATTTGATATTTAATGAATTCAGTTGTTAATTGAAATTGATATAATTCAATTCAGATTTAATGGCTGGGGAATCGATTAAGGATATGTCTGGCAAATTTTCAAAACTTGAGAAATTTGAGGGACAGGATTTCAGAAGATGGAAGAAAAAAAATGCATTTTCTTTTAACAACTCTGAAAGTTGTATGTTCTCACTCCAATGCTTGCAATGCCTGAGGCATTAGAAGAGGAAACTCTGGAACAACAGAGAAGACTATTGAAGTGGGAAAATGACGACTATATATTCTTTAGACACCAAATATATGGCAGAAGATGCATCTAGTAAAAAGTTTCTTGTAAGTAACTTCAACTCTTATAAGATATCGGATAATAGGCCAATTATGGATCAATTTAATGAGTTGCAACACATTCTTGGTCAATTTGAACAACACAATATGCACATGGATGAGTCAATTGTTGTTTCTAGTATCATTGACAAATTGCCTCAATTGTGGAAGGATTTCAAGCATACCTTGAAACACAAAAAGGAGGAAATAAGTTTGGTTCAGTTAGGTAGCGATATTAGGATTTATGAATCTCTTAGGATTCAAGAATCCGGGAAATTAAAAGGGAAAATGGAAACGGGTTAAAATTCGATTAACTTGGTTGAAAAGGATGGTAATTTCAAGAAAGGGAATCAATTTATTGGAAAGAAAAGGAAGGCAAAAGGGAGCTATCAGAAACCAAATAAGAAGTGTGATGAAGGATGTTGGAGGTGTGGTAAGATGTCACAAAAAGAAGGATTGTCGTGTGTAACACCGCGTCTTTTACCCTCTTTAATTTAAGCCTAAATATACTAACTTAGAAAGTATAGGGACCAAAATTGTAAATTCAGAAAATCTTCTCATGTCGCGGTATGCGACGGGGTAACAAATAACCCATCGCGTAGCGTGATGGGATTGGTGAGTCACCGGACACGTGTCCAACCACGTGTCAACACGTGGCACGTTGTGACAGGCCACGTGTCACCGCCGCATAAGGCGGCGTAATGTTGCGGCGCCGCGGTACCCGACGGGTCACAAGAACCCCATCGCGTACCGCGATGGGGTACGAAATCAGCCTATAAAAGGGGGTGACGGGTATTGAGCTCTCCTCATCCCATTTCACCTCCACTTTCACATAGTTAACATCGAAAGGCGTGCCCGGTTGCCGTAATAAGTCGACGTGCTGTTTTCTCGTATTTCGTGCAAGAAACGAAGTTATAATCAAATAGCAATCACATAAGCAAGTAGATCAAGATCCTGCCTTTTCTTATTATCAATCTAAGTATCCGCGTTAAGGTAGGGGTTACGTTTAAGTTATTTGAATTATAGCTTAGATTATCAATCGAGGCTATGGCCTTTAACCTTGATCGTATTTTACAAACATTCATTCACAATCAAGTTTTCATAAACGTTACTTCATGATGAAGTAATGTCAAAACAAAAGATATATTTTGACGGGCATGTAGTAACTGGAAGGGGGATATCACTAGTAGTAGGTTTCTTGCCTAAGGAAAAGTAATTCGTACAAATCCCAATCAACCGAGGGACCCGTTTACTTACCTGGAGAAACTTACCAACGTGTTGAACCTATTAGGCCAAAGCATGCTATATCAAACGTCACATAAAACAAGTATTTTCATTCACAATCAAAGATAAACGATTTCAAGGTTAAGCTTACAATCATAGCTTAACATCATTCAAAACATTCATACGAACCTATTTATGTAGGTTAAGTATCATTCACAATCAATCAATCAATCAAGGTTTTCCAACACCGACGGTACAGGTGAATACGTTAACCTTTTTAATCAGTCAAAACATATTTATACTCAATGAGACGAACGTGTGTTTGTCTTAACGAGTCAATCAATGTCTACACGAGATAATGAAATCTCTAAAACGTTATAATACAAAGTAGAGAATAAGATCAACTCAGACCGAATACGCATGTGCATGGATCCAAACATAACTGTTAAAGCTCAATCAATCAATCAAAGGCAATGAAGCCGCGAGCTTAAACGATCATGACCAGTTCTCAGTTTAGGGCCGTTTGGCTCGGGGAATACCGTTGTGTGTGTAGGGCAGTGGTACATATACCAGAAGTAGAAATGCTTCCGCTGAGATTGTCAAGAAAACTACATTTGTATTGTAATCGCCATTCAAAATGTTTTATTGAGTCATACGTGTTCACCAGCATATAGATGACGTATTTTTCCAACCCATTGCAGGTAATTAAGCATAAGTAACATTAGCAAGGATTGGAGTCTATATAAAGATAGAAGCGCGTACAAGATGGCTCCATTTTTTATAACTAAAATCCTTGTAATATGAAACATATGTTTTGTAAACAGATACTCGGGTATTTAATTCCCGTGTAAATTTTCAATGTAAATTAATATTATATTCAACCTAAAGTCTTCCGCTAAAATTAACCCATAAACTCTTATATATTTACAAAGCAGGTACCAACTTGTAGTCACACGCCTAGTCCCTAAGTCGGGGTGTGACATGTTGGTATCAGAGCCATCGGTTTTAGCAAATTATGTATTAAACATTAGTACCTAGGCTTTAACCATTATTATTATTATTGTTCATAGGGATAAGATATGATTGGTAAACCTCCTATCCCTAATCTAATTAAATGCAGATGTCTTATATTAACTACTTTGGCCGTAGACACCGAGTAGCTATTCGATCAAAACCGACAATCAATCTCGAACCATCCGATATGGAGAGTAGCAATAGTTATTACACTAGTTTTTTCAATCACAATCAACCAATCAATCCAGTGTTACCGTATGGGAGCCAACCTGTGTATCTCCCAGGCAGTCAACAATGTCCAATCGAAATCTCTGAAAATACTGAGGACAACATTCACCAATATTACCCCTCCGACATTCCAACATACCATCCTTCCGAGGAACAGGAAGTGCAAAGCAAGATCAAATAGGAAACTGAATCGGAGTCGTCAAGCTGGATGAATTGTCACTTAGATCACCACCATTGAACTATCAATACGAAACCCCACCAGCATCTGCAGAACCCAGTCATAAACCAAAAATGAGGGTTAGCATGCCATACAAAAAGAGATTGAACTCATCAATAATCAAGAACCCTTATGAATCCGAGGAGGATCCTGAAGAAGAGGAGGATCCTGAAGAGGAAGAAGAGAATGAGAATCCTTACTTCCCTCCATATTTAGGACCAAGACCTTCGATTTCACAACAAGCTAAGGAGATTCGTGATGAAGCAAATCTTATCGAGGAATTTTATACTACCAATATTCCCGATGAAGAAATGCCCGCATACGTTGCGAAACCGCATCTCTATCCACAAGAAAATGCATATCTCTTTCCAGCTGCATCCGCACCAACGGGATATCCGAACATGCCAAATTCAATGATGGACGAGCTGAGAAATGAGAAAGTGGACAAAAAGAGAATGGGGAGAAAGATTGCTAAGAAATGTGACAAGATGAAAAATCTTGTTCAAAATGGATTAAGGATTAGAAATCGTAGTTGTGTACTGTTGTAGTTGTTGTAAACCTTTTTCTTGTAAGATAAATAATGTAATATAAAGTGTGTCCTTCCTAAATCTTGTTTTATTCATGTAACAGCATGTCTAAAGCAAACAGTAATCCAGAAATTCAAGTAAACAATAAAGGAAAGACAATTGAAGAAATTTTACAAGAAAAAGCTACCGTGGAAAATATACAAGCCATACCACAAAATTATGTGCTTGGTATCCGCGATTTGATAAAAGAGGCTGTAAATCCAATCTATGAAATTCTGAAAAATGATCCAAGTAGAACCGCCTCACATTCTAATAAAAGAGCAAGTCAAAGTAAAAGTGAAACCGCTACTTCAAAAAGAGAATTCAAGAAAGAATCTAAGAAAGAGTTGGAAAAGAATGAGAGTAAGAAAAAGGAAACTGAAAGAAAGAAAGAAGCGAGTGATGAAAGCTCGACTGCTGAAAACGACCTCCGTGAAAAGACAAAGAAAATACACGAAGGCTGTGATTTCAAGGTATTCAAAGTATATAACCCCAAGGAATTTCACGGGGATAAAGGCGTGATAAATGCCCTCTGATGGTTGGAGGAAATGGAATCAATTATGCTAATAAGCAAGTGCACTGAGAGAGAAAAGGTTCAATACCTCCCAGATGTTCAGGGGGGGGGGGGGCGTTGGAATGGTGGAATACCCTGATCGAAATCAAGGGTAGTGAGAATCTTTATAATTTAGATTGGGAAACATTCAAGGCAATGATATTGAAAAAGTTTTGCCCAATAAATGAGATGGATCAGATTCAAACGAAGTTATGGAATCATAAGGTGGTAGGAACAAACCTCAAGGAATATAACACCAAGTTCCTTGAGTACTGCAGAATTGTGCCTCATCTAGTCACTCCTGAAATCAACAAAGTGACACGATACATCTACGGGTTACCAATCGAAATCCGTGATTATGTTCGTTCACATATGCCATCTACCACAAAATCTGCCATGGAGTTGGCTGGATATTTGATGGACGGAATGTTGAGGAACCGAGATGAGAAAAAGAAGGATGATGGAAAGACTAGTGTGGGAGGAAAGATAAAGAAGACGGAGAAGAAAAGAGAAGGGGGATTTGTGTATAGTCGCCCCATTTGCAAGTCATGCGGAAGGAGACATTTCGGCAGATGTCTTCGACCAATTAACACTGTTGTATGTGGATTTTGCAAGAAACCAGGACACTCGGAAGCAGATTGTAGGAAGAAGACCGGGGTATGTTTTGAGTGTGGCGGAAAGGGACATTATAGCATTGAATGTCCAAAGAAGAAGCCAACGGTAGTGACGGTTGGTGCAAGTGGCAGTGGTGCGAAGACCGATGCCAAGAAAGGAAACGCTCGTGTCTTTATGCTAGACACTCAGAAGGCAGCTGATATACCGGACGTGATCACCGGTACGTTTCCTATAAATAATGTTTATGCTAGAGTATTATTTGACTCGGGTGCAAACCAAAGCTTTATAGATTATAAATTTTGTAGTCTATTAAATGAGCCCTTAGTTAAACTAGATAAACATTACGAAGTCGAGACTGCTGATGGAAATATAAGTAAAATAACCGAGGCTTTAAATAATGCCAAAATTTCTTTAGCCAATCACGTCATACTTGTACGATTATTACCCATGACATTGGCAGGTTTTGATGTAGTATTAGGTATGGACTGGTTATCATGTAATCAGGCTCGTATTTTATGTAACGATAAAGCCATCGACATACGAACCCCTAATAACAAAACCATTCGTATAACCGGAGATAAGGAAGGAGGAAAGGTAGGAATCATTTCCAAGATAAAAGCAAGTCATTTCATAGGAAAGGGATGCCTCGCATTCATGGCCTATGTAACCAAGGAACCTAAACCAAAGAAGATGGAGGAAGTGCCAATCGTGTCTGAATTCCAAGATGTATTTCCTAACGAGTTACCAGGAGCCCAGCCTGATAGAGAAGTAGAATTTAAGATCGACCTTATGCCAGGAACTTCACCAATTGCCGAATCACCTTATCGCCTAACACCTACGGAAATGAAGGAATTGAAGAAGCAGTTAGATGAATTATTAGAAAAAGGATTCATACGTCCAAGTTCGTCACCGTGGGGAGCTCCAATTCTGTTTGTAAAGAAGAAGGATGGGTCAATGAGGATGTGTATAGATTACAAAGAGTTAAACAAGGTCACGATCAAGAACAGGTATCCACTACCAAGGATCGACGATTTGTTTGATCAACTCCAAGGAGCAAGTTGCTTTTCCAAGATTGACCTAAGATCAGGTTATCACCAAGTGAAGGTACAAGAGGAAGATATCCCTAAAACCGCGTTTAGAACCCGATACGGACATTATGAGTTCACTGTGATGCCTTTCGGACTCACTAATGCTCCAGCAGCTTTTATGGACATGATGAATCGGATTTGCAAGCCATACTTGGACAAGTTTGTTATTGTCTTCATCGATGACATTCTTGTTTATTCAAAATCCAAAGACGATCATCAAGTTCATCTTAAGGTTATACTTGAAACCCTAAGGAATGAGAAATTATACGCCAAGTTCTCCAAGTGTGAATTTTGGTTGTCCGAAGTACAATTTCTTGGTCATGTTATAAATGAGAAGGGTATTCAAGTAGATCCAGAAAAGATCGAAGCTATAACCAAGTGGGAAAAATCCAAGACACCGACTCAAGTCCGAAGTTTTCTAGGCTTAGCCGGTTACTATCGTAGATTCATTCAAGACTTCTCCCGAATAGCTGTCCCATTAACGTCACTTACAAGAAAGTCAATTAAGTTTGAATGGGGACAGAAGTAAGAGGAAGCATTCGAAACACTAAAACAAAAGTTAACCAATGCACCTATCTTGGCTTTGCCAGATGGACTAGAAAACTTTACCATTTACTGTGATGCTTCGCACACGGGAATGGGATGTGTTTTGATGCAAGAAAAGAAAGTGATTGCTTATGCTTCGAGACAATTGAAAGTTCATGAAAAGAATTACACCACGCATGACCTTGAATTAGGTGCTATAATATTCGCGTTGAAATTATGGCGACATTACTTGTATGGTGTAAGGTTCACAGTATACACTGACCACAAAAGCTTGAAGCATATATTCGATCAAAAGGAGTTGAATATGAGACAAAGGCGTTGGATGGAAACACTTAATGACTACGACTGTGAGATCGTATACCATGAAGGAAAAGCCAACGTTGTGGTTGACGCTTTAAGTAGGAAAGAACATGAAAAACCAAAGAGAGTTCGAGCTCTTACATTGGAACTTAAAGTCGATTTAGCCTGCCAAATTAGAGAAGCTCAGAAGTTGGCACTAGAAGAAGGGAACATTAAGGCTGAAAAAGAGAACAACACAATTGATCAATTGATTAAAGGAAGTGATGAAATACTTAGACTCGGTACAAGGATTTGGGTACCGATGATCGAAAGTTTAAGAGACAAGATTCTAGAAGAAGCACACAAGTCAAAGTATATGATGCATCCGGGAAGTGACAAGATGTATCACAATCTAAAAGACGATTACTGGTGGATCGGGATGAAGAAAGACATTGCCTTATATGTAGCTAAGTGCCTGACGTGTTCAAAAGAGAAAGCTGAACATCAAAAACCGTTAGGATTACTACAACAACCGGAAATCCTGATATGGAAGTGGGATATGATAACCATGGATTTCATCATGAAGTTACCAAAAACTTCACGCCAAAATGATGCAATCTGGGTTACTGTAGATAGACTTACGAAGTCTGCTCATTTTATTCCAATTCAAGAAACGTTTAGTATGGATAAGTTAGCACATTTATATGTAGAAAACATTGTATCCTTACATGGTGTGCCGCTATCCATCATTTCTGATAGATCTCTTTTCTTCCAGCAATCTTCTTTTGATGAGAAAAAAGAAAGAAGAGAAAGAACTGGGAGTTGGCGCCTGCATAACTGCTTGCTTGCTTACCAAGCCATCCTGGCAAGCTCCCCCAGTTCGATTATGATTCTTGACTTGACTTATTATAAAAAAAAACTCACTATCCAAATGAAAGACGATCGATTATCTACCCAAGAAGATAGAGAGTCCCACATACGAGAAAAGAGATAGTCGATTCACTTCAAATTTTTGGTCAAGTTTTCAAAAAGCCACGGGGACTCGATTAAACTTAAGTACCGGATACCATCCCCAAACTGATGGCCAAAGTTAACGTACAGTTAAAACCTTGGAGGACATGCTTCGTGCCTGTGTTATTGATCTGGGAGGAAGTTGGGATACCCATCTTGCTCTAATGGAATTCTCGTTGTAGGTTCCCCGGATGGATCAACACGAGATATCTCGATCTACGTAGGTGCGGAATCCCTACGTAGGTCGTTACGAGCGTAGAAGACACGAATAGATCAAACACGATACGATAAACAAACACGTTATATTATAACCAAAACACGTGATACAATATCACTATTACAGACACGAACTCTCGTCCTCACGTTACAGCTCTCGTAACTTCGATAATGATCACACGAACTCTTTTTCTATGCTAAGCCGTAACCTATATAAATACACGACAACTTCGCCTGGCATGTTCAGGCGAAGTTGTCCATAACTTCGCTTGACTAACAAGTTCGCCTAAACAGCGAACTTGTTAGTAACTTCGCTTAAGACATATAAAACATAATTAATCATTACAGACTCGATTACAGACACTAGACTATGAACTACTGACATTATGCACCAACAGACTCCCCCTTGGCAGTAGCTTCATGTCTTGATCTTTAAGCACTTGTCTTGTAATCTTCATGCATGCACTCCCTCTCTTACACAGACCGTGACTACTCGCTGATATTTCCTTGCTTCGTCTTTCCAAGCAGGAATATAGAATATCTTCTTCTCGTTTAACACCTGCAGATCAGCTTTCGATAAATTAACAAGATGCATCGGATCATACACTCTTAGCACTTCTTGTTCGTCTTCGTCTTCCATCACGGCTTCAGCAGTCTGGCAATCAACATACCACCATTTAAGATCTTTCAACACATCTTGAGGCATAGTCTTCATTGGAACCTCTTTCATGCATCGAATCGGTTTGTACTTCATTACCATCCATGGCTTGCCATCTGCTCTCATTCCTCTTTCCTTATCTTCCACTAGCTTTCCCTTCTGTGGCTTTAATAACTCAAACTTCTTTTCTTTAATACTTTCTTTCCACACGATCTTCCCAATAACTCTGGCCATGTTGTCGTCGCTTCTATTAATCAACCCCAATCTAGCCAAATCCTTCACCTCACATTCAGGCAATGTATTGAGAGATCTCCACGTCCTCTTAAAGTATTGGATCCCATCATATCTTTTCACCACAAACACTTTTAACTGTTCATCATATAGCCAACAGATAATTCCTTTCTTTGATTCAGCATAGCCTTTGATATTATAACTTTTCTTGAACATGGTTGGAACAGCAGGCTTCTTAGTTTTGATAAACCAATGAGCATAGCCTTCCTTCCATCTAGGCTGCTCCTCCCATTCTGTATCATCATCTACTGTATCTTGACATACATCTGACTTTTCAACTTCAGGGATCTCGTGTTCAACATTCTCCTCAACTATTTCACCTTCTTCAACATCATCTTCTATCACAATTTCTGCACCAATCTTTTCAATCTCTTCGACTGGTAGAACATCATCTTCACACATAAATTCGTCATTCAACATATCATCATCCAACTCCTTCAAGGCATCGATCACATCATCTCCCATCTCCTCGTCATCTACCATCACCACCTCATCACCACCAGAACCGCCAGCTGCACCTGCAGACTCCCCCTGAGCTGTGGAAGTCCCAATAGCTTGAGTAGTTCTTGGCAACTCACCACCTGCACCTTTCGATGCATTGGGATCATCGTCTCTGTCATTCTTCTTCTTTGTCCTGAGCTCGTCGCCTTTACAGCTCGTCTCCCCCTGAGATGCCAAGAACTCCTTCATAACATCTATAAATTTTCCATGTTCAACCAGGAGGGACGACTGTAGTTGATTTTCTGCTACTAGGCGCTGAATAGCCTGGGTCTGGATAAGATTCACCCTTGATTGTTCTGCCACGACCCGTTCAAGTGCGGCTATTCTTTCCGAGTCTGATAGGGTTGCATCGAAATCGAACCTCATGTGAGATATGTCTTGAGTATACTGAGGAGGGATTTCGACTGAAACCGGGACATCAGAAGTAGCTGTGGACGTAACCGCAGGTGGTATCGTGACCGACAACCCTGCAGTGTGAACCACTGTCGACTCAATAACCTGTGCAACAACCTCCGACGGAGTAAGCGTTGGAGGCGGCAACGATACAATATCTGGAGTCGTCAGCTGGAGTGTGATGGATGGGAGGCCAACAGATGATGATGTAGCCACCATGGGAACGTCCGTGGCGCTTGGCCTTGTGACCTGTAATGGTGTAGGAACAAGTGACATACCTGACAGTGCGGGCGGAGCGAAACGTATGACTCTAGAGCTCTCACCTGCTCCCCTACCTGCACCTGTCCTGTCCCTTCTTGAACGTCTGATCAACTTATGAATGTCTTCTTCTTCTTCTGACTCACTGTCGTCATCTGTCCTCTTTCTCTTCCCATACGTCCTCTCTTGAGTCACCATCATACGTCTTGCCTCATCCATTACTTCATCAAAATCTGAGTCAGCCACCGTCTTAGCTGCTCTAGTAACATGCACAGTCGAAGCACGTTCAACCGGAACCTGAACGTTCTCCTCTGGATCCACCCGATCCATATCAAAGAATCCTTGACCACCAAATTCTGCGTCAATGTCCACATTCTCCTCCGGTGACACAACAGGAGCAGCAGGTATAGCTTGAGGTGCTCCTGCCTGTTGTGGTTGAGGGTCTCTGAACTCGTCCCCATTGGCAGGAACATACTCCGGGTTGATTAAATACCCAAAGAGTGGAGTATGCCTGGGACGGAGCTCAGGTTTGCTCCTCGCGCTCGATGTCCTGCACTGAGCGAAGATACGTTTGTTCACACTCTCCACGTATCTGGTCGGGCGGCGCTGAGGTAGATTTGGAGCCACATGGTTCAAGATCATCTGGATGAATCTTGGATACATAATGAACCTCTCACGCGCCACTGCCCGTCTTTGTCTATCGATCTCATAGAAGACCATCTGACTGAAGCTATAACGTTTGTTATAAGTCAGAGCAGTCATCGCCGACTGCATGGTCGCACCCATCCCGTCAGTACCCGCCTTCCTCCCTGACACGCAGACAATCATTACGTGCATGAGGAAGCGCCACTGATCGAGTAGGAAACCCTTCCTTCTTTGTGTATCGCCCAACGGGCCCGAATAGCCCATTCGTAAAAACGCTCCATCTCGGAAAGGAGCCACAAAGTCCGTCGGGTCATCCCTGGTCTCATTCCCGAAACGTAAAGCCGTCCGGATTTGTTCAGAAAAGAACTGAACTTCTTGATTGTTGACGGTTGCTCGCATAACCGGGGGCTCAACGTGGCAATCGTATTCCACCGTCTGCCAAAAATCCTCAATATTGGGTAAGGATATCGGCAGAGTAGTTGTGATCGCGTGGAATATCCGCGAGCGAAGGAGGAAAGTGATGATTTCGCGGTAATCCTCCACACCACTCGCATCTGGGTCTAACGTAATATACATATTATGACCCGGGAAGAACTGCCTTTGATTATCACCTCCGTCATCGCCACCAGCACCTCCAGCACCAGCAACAGCAGCCATATCTGCAACAAACGAACCAAGTTAGATAAACGTTAAAGCATAACACAAGTTCGCTTGTTACCATGAGCGAAGTTGTGATAAAATCTGTATAGGCGAAGTTGGGAACAACTTCGCTTCATCTTTAAGTTCGTCTAATAACTAATAAGTAAAAAGGTCCAGGCGAAGTTAATGATAACTTCGCCTCACCACAACATCGCCTCAGGCGAAGTTACGGATAACTTCGCCCAAACTGTAAGTTCTCCTGAATCTGAATCGGCGACAGTAAGGTTTATCAAACGACGTGTTGGTGATGAAATTGGAGATCGCGGACTCCGAAATACATGATTTTATGAAGTTTTAGACGTTCATGCAAATTACTATCACGTAATATCAAGTTTGAAATCGGGTGTTTAAGGTTTCGAAAGACGAGGTCGATAATCGAGTCGAAACGACCAATGATCAACCTCAAAAACATTGATCATACGATACTAGAAACCTTACACACCTTTAATCACGGAATGGAATCGAAATAAGAACACAGATGAATTTGATCGTTAAGTTCGCTAAGGTTTTTCGAGAGAATAAGTTCGCTGTATTGAAAGATAATGAACAGTTTGACCTTAAAAATTCCTTTATATAGGAGCGGAGTTATACAAGCGAAGTTGTGGATAACTTCGCCTAGGGCGAAGTTATTCACAAGTTCGCCGATATATCAAATTTTACAAAATCAACCCCTATAATTTGAACAATTTGCAATTAAGTTTTAAAACTTCCTTAAAGAGTTAAATGACACGATCAAGACTAAGTAACCAGATATAAAATCATAAACTACCTAAGTACGAAAAACTTTTTAAAAATTAAAGTACAAGGGATCAAATTTCAGTCTCGACAGGGACTACCATGTTTTAGAAAAGATCCGAACAGGAATCATACTAACTACGTGACTGTCACATAGATCCGTGTTTAGCTGTATTATGACATAAAGAAACAGGTTGTAGGCAGGTAAATAACTTAAGATGGTTTTCATTGTTTCTGTGATACGAGTTAAGTTCAATTAAGCTCAAAAATTAAGTGGGCAACAACTCAGAGATTATGATGCCTCCTATCTATTCTCAAAGCGTATTTGGCTTTCCCCAAGTCACCCCGAATTGACTTCGACCCATAGTGTCTGATTAAGTTTGTAAGTACTCTTCATCTGCTTCCCGTTCTCTTTCTTACTCCATGATTGAGAAGTCTTGACATTGTCAGCTCTAGAATGTTTCAATAACTCATAAGGTTTTTTTTTTTTTTTTTTTTTTTTTTCGAATAAACATTTACATAGACTTCAGAGTAGTAAACAACTGCAAGTCCCGAATCTGGATCACTGCAGTTTCTTCACACACTATCTTTACGGGAATCAGAACACTTACGGGCTCGTGTATGACTGGGTAATCGCTTTTCTGCCTATCATTCGGAAAGATATATATGAAGACATGCAAAACTCTTAAGGAGTTTCCACGTAAAATCGAGTAGATTTAGTTTGTATCACTTCTACTTTTACGCACCATAAAAAGCTACCATGACATACAATGACTGTTCTAAAGCCTTTTAAGCCTAATAACTTCACTAGTTAAGCACACAGAATCAGTAAATCTATCATTTTCCAAGGTTGGATCAATTTTCTGTTAAAACATAGTAACAGAACTTCTTACGAAGTAGTAGACTTGAAAAATAATTTCATTTCCCTTAAAGAAAAATTTAACTTCTATCGCCCCGACCAAATCAAAGTCTTCAGGTCAACGGCTATCCCGAAGATCCAATGGATCAGCTGGACCGACCATATACTAGTATGTGTCCTTCTAACTAAGTATGATCGACTAATTTTAAGCGAAAAAATGAAAACTCATCATAAACCGCCCCGGTCACTTTCAGTCGTCTGGTTAATGGCTATCCTCATATTCTACAAGTAGAAATGAGGACCAAACATATCCTAAGACATGTCCATCAAACTGAGGTAACCGACATTGTTCTAAGCGATAGTGACGTTTTTTTTTTAATATGCACAAAAAGCATGGTTACTCGGGATTGATCATCCCATTCAACTCAACAAGGTTTTGAAATCTTGATTTGTCAAACGCTTTAGTATATAAATCAGCGAAATTATCAAGCGTATCCACCTTTTCAAGCACAATCAGTTTCTTCTCAGCACAATCCCGTATAAAATGATGACGTATGTCAATATGTTTAGTTTTACTGTGCTTCACGGGATTGTTAGTTACTGAGATAGCAGCTGTGTTATTAATGCAAATAGGAGTAAGTGAGAAATTCAGACCATAGTCGCGCAACTGTTGTTGAATCCACAGAACCTGGGAGCAGCAGTTGGATGCTGCCATGTATTCTGCCTCACATGTTGAAATGGCGACTGATGTCTGCTTCTTGCATTGCCAGGACACTAATCTGCCTCCTAGAAACTGACATCCTCCAGTAGTTGACTTCCGACTCTGATTGCACCCTCCATAATCAGAATCTGTGTAAGCGACTAGCTCCAAGTCTCCTCCTCTCGGGTACCACAACCCCAGCTTCGGCTTGCCCTTGAGATACCGCAGTATCATCTTCGCACCCTTCAAATGAGATTCTTTTGGGTTTGCCTGAAAGCGTGCACAAAGACAAACAGCAAACATTATATCAGGCCTAGAAGCAGTTAAGTACATTAAAGAACCTATAATAGCCCGATATTGGGTTGGGTCCACATCTGCGTCATTGTCTGTCTCAGCACCCAATTTGTGATTGACGCAGACTGGAGTATCGAATGGAGTGCTGTCCTCCATCTTGAAGCGTTTGAGCACATCATGGACATACTTGGTCTGATGAATGAACATCCCATCCTTCTTCTGATCAACCTGCAATCCTAAAAAGAAAGTTAGTTCACCCATAGCACTCATTTCAAACCTTTTCTTCATGACGGCCTCAAACTCCTGACACATGGAGACTTTTGATGCAGCAAAGATAATGTCATCCACGTAGACTTGCACCATCAGGAAGTCGCTTCCTTCTCTCTTGACGAACAACGTACTATCTATCTTCCCTCTTTCAAACCCATTTTCAAGCAAGTAATCTGATAAGGTTGAGTACCAGGCACGAGGTGCCTGATGTAGTCCATACAACGCCTTGCTTAACTTGTATACGTGGTCTGGAAAGTCTGGGTCAGGAAAACCCGGAGGTTGCTCAACGTACACAACCTCATCAACTTTCCCATTTAGGAACGCACTTTTCACGTCTAACTGAAATACCTTCATCTTCCTATAAGCAGCAAATGCCAAAAACAATCTAATAGCTTTCAATCTTGCCACAGGAGCGAACACTTCATTATAATCAATCCCCTCTTGTTGATTAAAACCTTTAACGACTAGCCTCGCCTTGTTTCTTATAATAATCCCTTTCTCATCTCTCTTGCACTTAAAAACCCATTTTGTGCCTATCGCATGCACATGCTTCGGTTTTTCAACCAAAGTCCAAACTTCCATTTTCTTGAATTGAGCCAGCTCTTCTTACATGGCTTCGACCCACGAGCTGTCCTTTAGAGCCATTTGATAATTCTTTGGTTCAATCTGGCTGATAAAGCAGGTGTACAAGCATTCGTTGATTATGCCTGTCTCCTTAATGCTTGTGTAAACACAGGTGTGCTCATTCAAGCTACGTCTTGTTTGTACACCGGAGGACACATCACCAATCACATTCTCCAAAGGGTGATCTCTATGAATTCTCGTGGTCGGAACCGAACCGACATGCAAATTGTCTTCCAAGTTAGAAGAGAGCTCGTCAATGGTTGTTTCTTGCTGAGAGTGAAACGGATTGAAAAATTCTTCTTCAGGAGAGGCAGCAGGGGTATCGATAGCATTTGATGAGGAAGGTTGACATTTATCAAACAGCTGTCTTTGCACTAGATTTTCTTCCTCATCAAGGATCATCTTCGTAGCAACTCTTTCTTCTAGTTCTGCACTATCCAAATAAGGTATGTTAAAAGACTTAAAAAGTCTATCATAGTCGAAAAACTCAGCAGGTCCGTTGCTTGGTTTTGGCGGTTTGTAACTTGTGATATCGGTGTTACACACCACCTCCAACCTTGCCGGTCGATGTATTAAAGACGCGTCTGTTGGGAGTCCCAACAACATAACCGACTAAGATTCCTTCATCGGCTACTTCACCAAATTTAGAATTTGTCTTTAAAATCGAACAAGGGGACCCGAATGGTTCAAGACCACTCAAGTTGGGCTTCCTCCCATGCATAAGCTCATAACACGTTTTATTAAGTCTTTTAACAGTCAAGACTCTATTCAGGATATAACAGGCTGTAGCAACAGCTTCAGCCCAGAACACCACAGGAAGCTTCGAATCAGCCAGCATAGTTCTGGCTCCTTCAATTAACGTTCTATTCTTCCTCTCAGCCACTCCATTCTGTTGCGGAGTATACGGAGCGCTGTACTGGTGCTCAATCCCTTTCTGAAGGCAGAAGATCTCCATTTCAAAATTCTTGAACTCCGTTCCATTGTCACTCCTGATGAACTTAACCCTTTTATCCATAACGTTCTCAACTTTGGTAATCAAATTCTTCACCATCTGAGCCGTTTCATCTTTTGATTTCAGGAAATATACCCACGAATATCGTGAGTAATCATCAGTGATCACCAAGCAATAAGAAGTACCTCCTAGACTTTTTGCATTCACGGGACCGAAGAGATCCATGTGAAGCAATTCTAGAGTACTGACAATAGAATTGACCTTCTTGGTGTGATGGGATTTCTTGTGCTGCTTTCCCTTCTTGCACGCTAGACATTTGTCTTCAAAGTTGAAACTTTTCAAGGGAACGCCCAGCACAAGTCCATTCTTGACAATGTGGTTCATCTTCCGAAGATGAATGTGCCCCATTCTCCTATGCCACAATTCGGACTCCGATTCGCTCGCTTTTGTCATAAGGCATGATTCTTCCGTGGCCATTTCAGTCGACCTCATATTCATAATATACGTATTCCTCTCACGTGGAGCCGTCATCACAATCCACTCCTCTGGTATCTGAAAACCAGGATGCAACACAATCGCCTCATTCTTTGTAAAATGTACGGTGTACTCCTTATCACAGATCTGCGACACACTCAGCAGATTGTGCTTCAATTCTTCGACAAAGTTTACTTTTTCTAGAGTCATCTTTCCATTAGACACCGTTCCCATTCCTGTAATCTTGCCTCCACTTTCTCCTGCAAAGCTCACTCTCCCTCCTTGAACAGGTTTCAAATCGTGTAACAAGAATTTGTTACCCGTCATGTGCCGGGAACAGCCGCTATCCACAACCCAAAGATTATTGGCAGCCCTGTTCAACTGTTCCTGCACGATTAAACCAAAAGATTAGAATCTAGGGACCCAAGACCAAATTGGTCTTGGATCTATACATCCCGAACTTTGGCTTTCCAAAGTTAGTCTATGTATAATTCATGTAAGTCCTATTAGTATACCTCCTTGTAGATTGATTGTGAGGCCTTCCAAACCTTTGTGGATTGAAAGAATTATAGCTTGTGGTTTGGTTATTAGCAGTGTAAAACTGAGATTGGTTTCTTTGAAAACCTGAATTAGTCACATTTCTGAATTTTGAATGGTTTTCATTTTTACCAGTATTATTATTACCATTAGACTTATTCTCAGTTTTAGTAGGCCTCACACCTCTGAATCTCTGCTTCAGAGGGCAATCTGCAACTAGGTGCCCTAATTGATTACACCTAAAACAACACCTGTTTTCAACTTTCTTATCAAAAGTTGTCTTAGATGTTGAGGCTGTATTACTGCCCGTTTGTCTCACATATGGTGGGACATACGGGTTTAGTGGAGACTTCTTTTCAGATGTTTTCTTTTTCTCTCCACTTTTTGGTAATACTTCCTCTTGATTTGTCTCACTCGACTCAGAAGACTTGTCCGAGTTAGATGAGACAGGACTCGGATCAGAAATTTTAACACTTGCAACAGGCTTACTAACTTCTGGTTCTTTAGTAGTAACTGGAATTGGAACTGTCTGAACAACCTCAAAGTCAACAGATTTCTGATTACTAGGGTTAAAAGTGTAATTATGATTATAAGGTGGTGGAACCTCATGATAACCAATTCCTCCCCTCTTAACTGAGGAACCTTGATCACTAACAAGGTGATCAAGAATAGCAGAGGAATTTCTGAACTGCTCAAGTTTTCTATTCAGTTCCACCACTTTCACCTGGTGATCAGCAATCTGTTTTTCTCTTTCAGCTATTAGTTTGGTTTTTTCTTCCAAAACTTCATAGCTTAGATCAATCACTTGAATTTTTTCAGCAAGTTTTGCTTTTAGACTTTTAATATCTTTTTCACAAGCTTTTATTTTAACTTTATAGCTATTTTCTCTTGCTTTTGTAAAATGATGATCTTCTTTTAGAGTTTTAAACTCAGCATCCAAACTAACATACTGATCAGTTATAGTTGCTAATTGCTCAGACAAGTTTTCACATTTAGAACAAGTAGGTTTAGAACATACCTCGGAGAGCTGGTCTTTAACATCTGCCATGAGAGCTTTTTCTTCTCCGGTAACCTTCTCATTTCCATCAGTTTCAACCTTCGCCAAATTGGCCTGTTCGAAAGTTTCTTCAGAATGCAGGTTCCAGTTGTATTCACCATCTTCTCTGGAAATCATAGCACTATAATCTTTACTACCCCCATTATGCTGTGTAGACTTGCCTTGACCACGTTCTACACGCTCATTTCTGCACTCCTTAGCAAAGTGGCCGTTTTGCTGACAGTTGTAGCATCTTACCTTCGTCTTGTCAAACCCTGGCCTTCCACCGACAAACTTTCTTCCGGTCTTTTTCATAAACCGTTTCACTCTTCTCACGATCATAGCCATCTGCCATTGCAGATCCATTTCTTCCAGATCATCAGCATCAATCTGGTCATAGTCTTCATCCAACATAGTTGGATCAACAATCTTCCCCTGAATGTAGTTCTCATAGGAAGCAATAAAAGAAGCATAGAGAGCAACCTGCTCTTCAGCAGATTTGACACTCATAGGCATCTTAGAGTAGTTGTTGCTAGGAATACTTGGAGAGCAACTACTCTTGCTTGCTTGCGGTTTAGAAGCACTAGATCCACCTGCTACAAAGCAAACATCACCATTCGTGTTGACTGACACATGCCCCTCATGTGATGAGTTGGCGCCCGACTCTCCATTCGAGTAGTAGGCAGCTGATTCAGTCTTCGAACCTGAACTAGAGTTGACTTTAGCACCATACATACCTGGATCTTGAACCTGATCCGTAGGTGTCTCCTTTCTAACCATGTTAAGCTCAAAGGTTCGGAGCTTGTTGACTGCCGTTTCCAGATCATATTGGGGAAAGTCTTTGTCTTCCCTCATCAGCACCGTGTACATCTCCCATTTTGGTGGGAGAGCATCAAGAAGCTTCTCAACTATCTCTTCTTCTCGGTAAGAAATTGAATAGTTGCTCAGTTCAGTCATCAGATGATAATATCGGGTGATGATATCATCTAGAGATTCATTCTTCAAATACTTGAAGACTGAGAACTGGGTTTTGAGCAATTTGATCTTCGAAGCACGGATTCCCACATTTCCTTCAAACCGGTTCTCAAGAGCTTCCCAAAGCTCTCTTGTTGTCTTGTACTTTCTAAACGTATAAAGGATCTCTTGTGGAAGAGCCATAGTGATAGCAGCATGAGCCTTGCTTTCGGCCTCATACATCTTTTTCTCTTCTTCTTCCATTTTGCTGTACTTTTTGATCTGATCACGACCTTCGTACTCCATAGTTGGTGGAATATAACCATCCTGGATGCATACCCACATTTTCGCATCCTGGTACTTGACATATTGTTCGAACCGATCCTTCCATGCAACGAAATCGGTTCCCTTCAGCAACCTTGGTGCTTTTGTAGCTGAGCCTGCTTCTACTTCCATCTTTACTAACTCAGAGATGTTAATTGATGACATCTTTCTCGAAAACTAAGAAACCCGAAAAAATCAAAAAAAAATTCTTCTGAAAAGTACTGTAGGCGAAGTTACAGATAACTTCGCTTAGACTTAACTTCGCTGGATCTTTCTTAAATTCTTCTGAAAAGTACTGTAGGCGAAGTTACGGATAACTTCGCTTAGACTTAACTTCGCTGGATCTTTCTTAAATTCGCGTGACTTGGCGAAGTTGAGTGTAACTTCGCTTAGGGTAAGCGAACTTAGGAAGTAGGCGAGGTTGTAGAGAACTTCGCTTGAGATAGGCGAACTTGAGAAGGTAGGCGAAGTTGTTGATAACTTCGCTCAACCTTATATCTTCGCCGAAACCCTACGAACAGTGACGGCAACTTCGCCTGATGAACACGAAGTTTCTGCAGATCTGATTTCTGGGTTTTTCGAGGTTTTTGACGGTGTAAAGGGTTGAATACGATGGTAGGAGGTAAGAATGACACAAAAACACAGAAAACGCGTCCCGCGAATAGTCGAAACGGGACGATTTCTACACCCGCGTGAATATCCCGAACCACACAATCGAGCAAAAGCTCTGATACCAATTGTAGGTTCCCCGGATGGATCAACACGAGATATCTCGATCTACGTAGGTGCGGAATCCCTGCGTAGGTCGTTACGAGCGTAGAAGACACGAATAGATCAAACACGATACGATAAACAAACACGTTATATTATAACCAAAACACGTGATACAATATCACTATTACAGACACGAGCTCTCGTCCTCACGTTACAGCTCTCGTAACTTCGATAATGATCACACGAACTCTTTTTCTAAGCTAAGCCGTAACCTATATAAATACACGACAACTTCGCCTGGCATGTTCAGGCGAAGTTGTCCATAACTTCGCTTGACTAACAAGTTCACCTAAACAGCGAACTTGTTAGTAACTTCGCTTAAGACATATAAAACATAATTAATCATTACAGACTCGATTACAGACACTAGACTATGAACTACTGACATTATGCACCAACACTCGTACAACAACAGATATCATACGAGTATCCAAGCAGCACCATTTGAAGCATTATATGGACGTAAGTGTAGAACACCTGTATGTTGGTCAGAAACAGGTGAGAGTCAGTTGTCAGGACCTTAAATCGTTCAAAGAACCACTGATCAAGTTATACAAATCCGTGAACGATTGAAAACGGCAAGAGATAGACAAAAGAGTTATCCGGACATTCGCCGCAAGCCATTAGAATTCAAAGAAGGCGACAAAGTATTATTGAAAGTATCGCCTTGGAAAGGAGTAGTAAGATTTGGAAAGAAAGGAAAACTGAGTCCACAATTCGTTGGACCATTCAAGATACTCGAAAGAATCGGACCAGTTGCTTACCGACTAGAGTTACCCAATGAGATGAAGGGTATTCACGATGTGTTTCACGCATCCAATCTTCGCAAGTGTTTAGCTGATGAAACCCTTGCTATGCCATTAAAAGATGTTAGGATCAATGAGAAGCTTAAATTTGTGGAATAACCAATTCAAATCGAAGATAGTATGATCAAGTTCCTCAAGCACAAGCGACTCAAACTCGTAAAAGTTAAATGGGATTCAAGACGTGGACCCGAGTATACATGGGAACTCGAGTCAGAGATGAAGAAGAAGTATCCCTATCTATTCCAATAAATCTCGAGGACGAGATTATTCAAAAGGTGGGAAGGATGAAACACCGCGTCTTTTACCCTCTTTAATTTAAGCCTAAATATACTAACTTAGAAAGTATAGGGACCAAAACTGTAAATTCTGAAAATCTTCTCCCATCGCGGTACGCGACGGGGTAACAAATAACCCATCGCGTAGCGTGATGGGATTGGTGAGTCACCGTACACGTGTCAACACGTGGCACGTTGTGACAGGCCACGTGTCACCACCGCATAAGGCGGCGTAATGTTGCGGCGCCGCGGTACGCAACGGGTCACAAGAACCCCATCGCGTACCGCGATGGGGGTACGAAATCAGCCTATAAAAGGGGGTGACGGGTATTGAGCTCTCCTCATCCCATTTCACCTCCACTTTCACATAGTTGACATAGAAAGGCGTGCCCGGTTGCCCTAATAAGCCGACGTGCTGTTTTCTCGTATTTCGTGCAAGAAACGAAGTTATAATCAAATAGCAACCACATAAGCATGTAGATCAAGATCCTGCCTTTTCTTATTATCAATCTAAGTATCCGCGTTAAGGTAGGGGTTACGTTTAAGTTATTTGAATTATAGCTTAGATTATCAATCGAGGCTATGGCCTTTAACCTTGATCGTATTTTACAAACATTCATTCACAATTAAGTTTTCATAAACGTTACTTCATGACGAAGTAATGTCAAAACAAAAGATATATTTTGACGGGCATGTAGTAACTTGAAGGGGGATATCACTAGTAGTAGGTTTCTAGCCTAAGGAAAAGTAATTCGTACAAATCCCAATCAACCGAGGGACCCGTTTACTTACCTGGAGAAACTTACCAACGTATTGAACCTATTAGGCCAAAGCATGCTATATCAAACGTCACATAAAACAAGTATTTTCATTCACAATCAAAGATAAACGATTTCAAGGTTAAGCTTACAATCATAGCTTAACATCATTCAAAACATTCATACGAACCTATTTATGTATAAGTTAAGTATCATTCACAATCAATCAGTCAAGGTTTTCCAACACCGACGGTACAGGTGAATACGTTAACCTTTTTAATCAGTCAAAACATATTTATACTCAATGAGACGAACGGGTGTTTGTCTTAACGAGTCAATCAATGTCTACACGAGATAATGAAATCTCTAAAACGTTATAATACAAAGTAGAGAATAAGATCAACTCAGACCGAATACGCATGTGCATGGATCCAAACATAACTGTTAAAGCTCAATCAATCAATCAAAGGCAATGAAGCCGCGAGCTTAAACGGTCATGACCAGTTCTCAGTTTAGGGCCGTTTGGCTCGGGAAATACCGTTGTGTGTGTAGGGCAGTGGTACATATACCAGAAGTAGAAATGCTTCCGCTGAGATTGTCAAGAAAACTACATTTGTATTGCAATCGTCATTCAAAATGTTTTATTGAGTCATACGTGTTCACCAGCATATAGATGACGTATTTTTCCAACCCATTACAGGTAATTAAGCATAAGTAACATTAGCAAGGATTGGAGTCTATATGAAGATAGAAGCGCGTACAAGATGGCTCCGTTTTTTATAACTAAAATCCTTGTAATATGAAACATATGTTTTGTAAACTGATACTCGTGTATTTAATTCCCGAGTAAAATTTTTAATGTAAATTAATATTATATTCAACCTAAAGTCTTCCGCTAAAATTAACCCATAAACTCTGATATATTTACAAAGCAGGTACCAACTTGTAGTCACACGCCTAGGCCCTAAGTCGGGGTGTGACATCGTGTGAAACTACCTAGTGGAAACAAAGATTCGAGTGGAGCCGGTCCAAGTGGGTCGAAGGACCCACCACCTCAACCGGGTATGTTATCTAAATCATCTTTAGGTTTAATAAATTTGCTTGAATGTAACTTGAATAATCCAACTAAATCATACCATGGGTTAAAATTTAATAAAAATGAGTTTGCTCATGATTTAATTATTGGTACAAACGAAGTAAATTTTGGTCCATGGCAAATTACCCATGTACGCAGCCCCATGAATAATTTATTTGGCAATAGGCTGAGAATAGTGAAAGGAAATAAAAGTGAGTCACTAGACTCAGACTTTGATTCAAATTTATTAACGATGAACGTAAATAATTTGGAAAAGTGTTCGGATATAAAGTTAAATAAAGTTGAACACATTTCACTAATTGTTGAATCATTCTATGCGCGGGATGATTTGATAGCTTGGTGGGTAGACTCGTGTGCTACTAGCCATGTTTGCAAAGATTCAAGATGGTTCGTAGAACTAAAATTAATTGAAGATAGATATGTGCTAAGGATGGGGAATGTATCAACCGAGCCTATTGCAGGGATTGGAAAAGTCAAACTTTTATTTACTTCTGGGAAACAATTATTATTAGATAATGTGTTGTATGTACCGGGGATTCGAAAGAATCTTATATCCGGAATTGTGTTGAATAGTCATGGATTTAAACTAGTAATAGAGTCGGATAAATATGTGATGTCAAAACATGGTATGTTTGTTGGATCTGGTTATTTATCTAGTGGTATGTTTAAACTTAATATTCATGTCCCATTTGATAGTGAATCTGTTTGCATGGCATCTTCATCTAGTAATAAAATTGATTCTATATCTAACTTGTGGCATGCTAGATTAGGACATGTTTACTATTCTAGAATGCAAGACATGGCAAAAATGAGTTTAATACTAGGATTTGATATGAAAAATAATAAATGTCACACATGTCAGTAAACTAAAATAACTAGAAAACCTTTTAAAAGTGTAAAAAGGGACTCTCGATTACTAGAACTCGTTCATTATGATTTATGTGATTACCATAACGCACCATCACTAGGAAATAACAAATATGTAATCACATTTATCGATGATGCAACTAGATATTGTTATGTTTATTTATTACATGCAAAAGATGAGTCTCTTGATAAATTTAAAATTTATAAACAAGAGGTTGAACGATTTCATAATGATCTGATTAAAACCCTTAGAACAGATCGCAGAGGGGAGTATTATGATCCGGTATATTTCCAGTCCACCGGTATAATACATCAGACCACAGCACCGTATACACCACCACAAAATGGTGTTGCGGAAAGGAAAAATAGAACCCTAAAGGAAATGGTTAATTCCTTATTATCCTACTCAGGTATAGACTTCTTATGAACTCCCAATAAGAATAATGGCATAACTCCGTATGAGTTGTGGAAGAAAAGATCACCAAATCTGCATTATCTCAGAGTTTTGGGATGTAGAGCAGTTGTACGCCTTACTGATCCTAAAATAAAGAATCTAGGAGAGAAAGGTATAGACTGCATCTTTATTGGATATGCCAAGAACTCAAAAGCATATAGGTTTTATGTAATAGAACCAAATGCTTCAGTGTCCATAAACACGGCCATTGAGTCAAGAGATGCTATCTTTGATGAGGAAAGATTTACCTCAATACCTCAACCCACTAATATGGGTCAACACTCACGAAGTAGGACTAGTGATTCAGCTGATAATACAGTTGTTCCTACTGAGCCTAGAAAAAGTGCTAGAGCTAGAAAGGTAAAGTCTTTTGGAGATGATTTTCAACTATACTTAGTAGAAGGTTCAAAGGATGACATTGAATGTCAATATCAATATTGCTTTAGTGTGGAGGATGATCCAAAGACTTTTGGTGAAGCTATGGCTTCAAGAGATGCAAATTTCTGGAAAGAAGCTGTGCAAGATGAGATTGATTCCATCATGCACAATAAAACTTGGAAACTTGTTGATTTGCCTCCAGGTTGTAAACCTTTAGGATGTAAATGGATTTTCAAGAGGAAAATGAAGGTAGATGGGAGTATAGACAAGTATAAAGCGCGGTTGGTTATACAAGGATTTAGACAAAAAGAAGGTATAGACTTCTTTGACACTTATGCTCCGGTTGCAAGAATTTATACCATAAGATTATTATTAGCTCTTGCAGCTATACATAATCTGGTAATTCATCAAATGGTTGTCAAAACTGCTTTCTTAAATGGTGAATTAGATGAAGAAATATATATGAGACAACCCGAAGGATTTGTTATGTCTGGACAAGAGCATAAAGTTTGTAAGCTGGTTAAGTCTCTTTATGGCTTAAAACAAGCTCCTAAACAATAGCATCAAAAATTTGATGAGGTTGTGTTGTCAGATGGTTTTATCCTAAACCAAGTTGACAAGTGTGTTTATAGCAAATTTGATTCTTCTGGAAAAGGAGTCATAATTTGCTTGTATGTTGATGACATGTTGATCTTTGGTACAGATCAAGGACAAGTTGATAAAACAAAAGAGTTTTTGTCATCAAAATTTGCTATGAAAGATATGGGGGAGGCTGAAGTAATTCTTGGAATAAGAATTACTCGAGGCGACAATGGAATTGCTATTTCTCAATCTCATTACATTGAGAAATACTAAATAAATTCAATTGTTTGAATTCCTCTCCAGTTGGAACTCCAATAGATCCAACTGTTAAGCTTATGCCGAATCAAGGAAGTCCTATTGCTCAATTGGATTATGCTAAGGCAATAGGTTGTTTGATGTATGTTATGGTTAGTACAAGACCTGATATAGCATATGCAGTGGGAAGGTTGAGCAGGTATACAAGTAATCCAATCTCACATCACTGGCAAGTAGTGAATAGATTGTTTAAGTACCTGAAAGGAACCATGAACTATGGTTTGTGTTATTCAGGTTCGCCTTATATTCTGCAAGGGTTTTCGGATGCAAGTTGGATTACTAATTTAGAAGATCATTCATCTACTAGTGGATGGGTATTCCTACTAGGTGGAGGTGCAATTGCTTGGGCTTCTAAAAAGGAAACCTGCATTACAAACTCTACAATGGAATCTGAGTTTGTAGCATTAGCTTCAGCAGGAAAGGAAGCTGAATGGTTAAGAAATTTATTATATGAGATTCCATTATGGTCTAAACATGTACCACCTATTTCAATAAGGTGTGATAGTGCTGCTACACTGGCTAAGGCATATAGTCAAGTTTATAATGGAAAATCTAGACACTTAGGTGTCAGACATAGCATGGTTAGGGAATTAATCATGAATGGAATAATATCTGTTGAGTTTATTAGATCTCAACAAAACATGGCTGATCATTTAACCAAAGGGTTAGGAAGAGATCTCGTAAATAAATCAGCCATAGGGATGGGTTTGAAGTCCATTTCTTAGTATCTCATGTCAAGATACCCAATTCCTAGTTTAATACAACGTTAAATGCTGAATTCAATGTGGAAGGCTTGTCATGAAGATATTGGAACACAACATAATCATCCTAAGGTATGTGTTCAGACTGTAAGATAAAGCAGGTTGAAACATGGTTTCTAAATAGTTCTTTTGGCAAATTGCATTTACAGGTGCAAGATGAGAATTACCTATAAGAGTATGAAGTTTAGCTGCTTCAAGAAGCTTGGACTTGGCTTTGATATAGTACTTTGAAGGATGTGACATAGGCTAGTAAAACAATATGTCAAGTTAGAACCACATAATTGTGAACTTATGTGTGTATTACCTTCAAGTATTCAAATGAATAGAACAGGTTCAATCATTGCGACACCTTGATATTCGAATATTTGGATCGTGTAATATACTAATGTGAAATTCAATCCGTAGGACATTTCATTTATGCATAAGTTTGATTATGGTGAAGTTTGTTTATGTTGATCATGGATATTACTAAAATGGGGGAGGAATGTTGGAATTTTAGTAATATGGCTTATACATATTCTTGCTAATATATTATAGATGAAACCTATTAGTTAAGTTTTAGGCTAATAATTAAACATGGAATAAACTCAATGGGTGTAAAGTGAATATGTTATTATGATCAACGGTTTTTTGGAATAATATATGCAATTCATATTGCAAACCAAAAACACAGAAAAACACTTAGACATGCAAAGGATTTTGTAAAGCACTGGTTCTTCATCAATTCAATTCAGGTTCTTGTTTTTATCTTCTTGATCTTATCCGATTAAATCAATTGTAAGTGCGCAAATGGTTTAATCTGAAAAAGTAATCGATTTCAAGAACATCCTAGTTATTTAATTTCAATTTCAAGTTCTTTATCAAATTAGGGTTTGATAAATTAGTATAGTTTTTCCTTTAGTTTCAACATAAGTCAGGAAAGTTAAATCAAAAGTTCAATTAAATTTGGTGCTTGTAAAATGTAGAGGAAGATTACTTGTATCATAGAAAGCTATTATTCTACTATTAAAGATAAAATTCGAGAAAATGGTCTACAAGGACTCAATTGAGTTCGGTTATCGTTGGGTAACTAAACTACAAGAAAACTGAACTTTAGTGGTAACACCTACTATTATTGGCGCCAACCCCCAATCCATGTCATTTGTCATTAAACATTATCCAATATTTGTAAAAATTATGTTGTATGATGGTTATGTTAATAAGTAGTTTATATTTAATGAGGGTCTCTTTTGAAGCAAACTCTCTTTTAAACTTTAGTGGTAACACCTTCTATTAGTGGCGCCAACCCCCAATCCATGTCATTTGTCATTAAACGTTATCCAATATTTGTAAAAATTATGTTGTATGATGGTTATGTTAATAAGTAGTTTATATTATGGGGGTCTCTTTTGAAGCAAACTCTCTATTCTCAAGAATAAAGGTAATGTTAGCCTTCACTCATCCTCTTCAGACCTTATTAATAACTTCGTTATGGATGAGATTTTATACGATGTTGTTTACGTAGTAAACCGTCCAGAAATACTACATATTTTGAAATTATTCCATTTTATAACCTATTAACCTATATTTTGAAACTCACATTTGAGGGATAAGCTTCCATTGCTAATTATTTAGTGACTCCTTATTTTAACATTTTATATATATATTGAGTTGAATAATGAGTGGTTTGATTGGATGGCTCGAAGTCCTATAGTCAATCTGTTTCCAGCGAGGCCTGTATATATATTTGCAAATCTTTTTTCAGAGATTTTAATAATTTAAAAAGTAGAAAAAATCAGAAGCTGGAAGAACCAAGATTCAAGAATCTGAAGTTGGAGATGTTACGAGGAGTCACGAGTTTCTATTATTAGTTTAGTATTTATCAGATTTGCTCCGTGTTTCCAGGCATCAAGCTTTTGCAATTTATTGCATCAGATATCTTTTCTTAATTAATATAAGCTTTAAAATATATGTACTTGTATTTATTTACTTATCAAATATTTAACTTAATTGCTTCAAGTTGGCATAGGTGTATTGAGTTCAAATCGATATGAAGAGCTAATGTAGTACACTGTATATTACACATATGACAACAGATCGGTGGGGATCATTAAAGGCATTATCTGCTATTCAATTATGTTTTGACACGCTACTATCACAAATTAATATAATAAAACATAAACTTACATAATACTTATTAAAATAACTCTTGTTAAACATTAGTAAAAAGAAAGTCTTGTAACGCAGTAGCACTCGTTGCCCATCATGATAAAACATGTAAACGTCTCATGTCCGATGGACATGGACAACACTAACAACAACGTGAACACATGCATACTATATAGTCTAACATCAATGTAACAACAAATCTGATATGGCTGATCATTGTTGTAAAGTAACCAATATAATTGTAACTGATCTAACGAAGTCTATAATATCGATATTAAGCTTGCTAGCATTTTTAAGCGGAATTATTTAACTGAAAGCAAAAATGTTTTATGTCTACTAACATTCCATATGAGAATGATTGTCATTTGTCATTGATTGATATGGCTGGAAATACACTACTTATATGCTGTTGGGTCGTGGTCTGCCAAACTTGTGAGCTTAATAGAAAATGGGCCGGAATACTACTTTGGGCCAAGACACTATTGGGCCGCACCTGGACAGGAGAATAAAACTGGGGTCCGACCACCCTAGTAAAACATATTGGCTTGGTACAGTTTGAAATTAAATGCATTAAATTAAGTTTCTTGTTTGATGGTAATAAGTAAACGATGACTATAGAACTAATCTATTAGTTACAAGTTACAACTTACAATTATAACGTAAGGGAAAATATATGAATCTGGTATGTATTAGTTACAAGTTATAACTTACAAGAGTTACAAGCAGGTGTGAGCTAAAAATTCTGATTCTTGATACACAAGGTAATCTGACCAATACAATCACAAATGTAGTGTACAAGAAAATTTGTTCTTATTTGTAAAATACTTGCGTAATGTTTCTTTTGTAATTCTTGTAATTTTAATATAAGTTGTAGTAATATTAACAATATATGATAATTGTGTTATTGATTGCATTTTGCTTATGTTTAAATATAATTTTTATTAATTGCCCGTGTAATACACGGAACTCAAACTAGTGGTATTATAAACTGATGTGAGTGCTCAATGAAATGCCTAAACAATTTGAATTACTTTTCATAAACTAACGTTAAAAGATATTATTTTGTGCAACCAAAGATTTTGCAATGATATTATGAAAATGAAGTATTTCTCTTTAATGGGTAAAAACGGTAGTTTCGTTTATCGGTAACAGGTTAAACCGCAATGTTTTAGTCTCCAATGGGTTAAACGGTATATTCCCCCTCTCGCCAGTGGGTATTATGGCGATATGTATGTTTTCGTTTTTACATGTTTTCAGAATTTGAAGCCATAATTTATAGTTTTTCACTTTAAAGGTTAATTGGCTTAATCTTGCCATTTGTTTGGGACTCTTGATAAAAAGATGCCAATTAATAGCTTGTACCGATAATCCCAAGAATTATTTTATGATATATGCTTTGACGATATCATTTATATATTACTTTTAAAACATCTAGGAAGGTTGGTAAATCAAGTTGTATAATAAGTACAAAGTTTTTCATTTTCGTGGTGAGATCATATTATTGATTTCTCCAAAAATGAAACATTTGAACCAACCATTTCCTCATAAAAGTTGTGGATAAACTTTAAATTACTTTAAAGAGCTTTCACCTAGCTTATTAACTTTATTGAAAGGTATATACTTTAAACTTTAAAGTCATCAAATGCTTAGTTTAAGTTTAAATTAAATCATGGAGACTTAACATTGATGATCCGGTGTAAACTTGAGATTTGCGCATTGTCATTAATTCGTGTCTATTTTACAGTTTTTACCAAGACATGATGAATTGATGATCGAACCATCAACTCTACATTGACCACTTTACATCAATAATTTAAAATTTCTCGCATTACCCAGGTCTCCCTATGACTCCGATTTAAAAGATATGTGTTCAAAAGTAAGCCAACTCCACAAATGTATAATGTGTACATAGACGTGCATAAAAAAACCGATTCCGGAACCTACCCGATGGAACCGACCCGGAACCGGTTCCAGTTCCTACCCGATGGACCCAATACCCTGTTTGGGTATTCTTGTACCCGAAAATCATACCCGGTTCCCCTATTTGTATTTCCCCATCGGTTCCAACCCGGTTCCTATTTGTACCCAGTTCGGTTCCTACCCGAAAAAACCGGTTCCGGCTGGTTTTTTGTTAAAAGTCAAACACAGGTCAAACTAGCCGTTGGAACCAGTTCCAACGGTAATATAGCCGTTGAAACCGGTTTTTGAGAAACTAAAGAGCCGTTGGAACCGGTTCCAACGGTAATATAGCCGTTGGAACCGGTTTTTGTAACCCAAAAACTATATATAAGTTGTTTTTCATTACTTGTTTCACCACCAAACTCAAAAACAAACTAAAATACTTCTCCTTTAGCAAACCCGTTACCCGACCATCCAACTAAATATTATTATGGCACCCATCAAAAATACTAACAAGAAGGCTAAGAAGAGTGTTTTTATTGAACCTGTTCCTGCTCCAGATGACCCAAATGTTGTTACAGTAGTCAACCATAACCGCAACCAAGACATATGGAAGAATTGGGATTTGGTTGTGAATGACGAAGGTTATCAAAAGGCTCGTTGCAAACTATGTGGAGCACAATTAAAGCACGATTCCAACTCCACTTTGAGAAAACACATCGAGAAGCCATATTGCAAGGCGTTGAAAGGGATTGGCGCGACCGATCAAATTGACTTGGGTAAAGATGGTACACTATTTCGTTACAACACGACTCAAGTTCAAGATAGAATGGCAAAGTTCGTTATTCAATGAGGTTTGCCGTTTAACCACTTTGATGACCCGGATTTGACGTCGTTGATTCGAGACTCTCTCCAACCGCGATACACACATGTAAGTCGTACTACCTTAAGACGTCATTATATCAAGTTGTGGGAGTATGCTAAAAAAGAGTTAATCGAGTATTTTCATTCTTTACAAGTGATGGTTAGTTTAACTACCGATGTTTGGTCGGCACCACATGGGTTGCCCGAATCATATATATGTGTCACCGCTCATTGGGTTGATCCGGTGACATGGCAATTGATGAAACGCACCATCGCTTTTGAAAACTTCTCGTTCCCACATACCGCCGAAAAATTGTTTGAATTACTTGATGAAGTTATAACGACTTTCAACTTGAGAAATAAAATATTTTCGATTTCGTTTGACAACGCTTTAAACAATACTAAGGCGGCCGAAAAATTTATCATTAAATATTCACCACATTGTTTCGGGGATTTTTTTCATGTTCGATGTGTTGCACATATCATCAACTTGGTTGTTCAAAAAGGTCTCGACAATGAAAACATTTGTGAGGATTTAAAATTATTTAGACTTATGTTACAAGATGTCTTCAAAAGTGGTAAAAGAAGACATCATGAATATAAGAACTATTGCAAGTCGGTTGAAAGAAAGTATTTTGGCCAAATTGGGACGTTACAACCCGTTTGAACTCAACTTGTCATATGCTAAAGTGTGCTTTTGCCCAACGCCAAACTTTACAATCTTTTCATACCAATCTTGTTGATGAACGCGAGGCCGATATGCTTCTGGAAAGTGTTTGGGTGAATGTCGGTTTTTTGTTGGGGTATCTTGACGTGTTCAAAAACTCAACAACAAAGTTATCCGGAGTCTATTATCCTACTAGTTGTTGGGTTTTGCAAGAATTATACTACATGTCTTGCACTTTTAAAAACTTTGCGGAGAAGAACAAAATCTTCAAGAATATTGTTGCGGTGATGAAGGAAAAGTTCTTAAAATATTTTGAAAACATACCGCCAGTCTTTACTTGTGCCGCCGCATTAAAGCCCTATTGGAATGTTCATGGGGTTGAGACAACGATTGAGGAAATATTCGACAATTTGGGTATGCACGAGATCGACCGAAGTTGTCGACGGAAGCGAAGGAAAAGTTCAACAAAAACCTTCAAGACCTTTATGACCATTATTTTCAAATGTATGGTCCAAGCACGAGATCGTCTTTTGTGAAAAAAACAACAACTAGTAGGTCGTGCAATGACCCACTTATAAACTTGATGAATGCGGTTCGTGAATCGGCATCTAAGAGGCAAAGAGGAAACACACCAACTAGCGAACTTGGTCGATATAGTGGAGCAAACTATGTTGAGGGCGCAACGGTCGACGAAATTCGCTCTATTGATTTGTTGGCTTGGTGGAAAGGAAAACAAAACGAATTTCCCATTCTATCTGTCATGGCTCGTGATTTGCTTGTCGTACAAGCCTCAACGGTTGCTTCCGAATCGGTTTTTTCTCTTAGTGGGAGGGTGTTATCTATGCGAAGAACAAAATTAACTCCCGAGTCTCTAGAGGTTTGCATTTGCCTAAAGGACCATTTGGATGCGGTGGATCGTGTACAACACAAGGCGAACTTTGAAGACGAAATACCAATAGAGCGTCCTATTCATGATGAGGAGGCGGGGGACGGGGTTTCTTCTGATAACGAAGACGAGAGTGAAGACGAGAATGAAGACGAAGAAGAGTTGTAATGTGTGTTTTTTATTTGTTTTAGTAAAATTATTTGTAACAAGTTCAACTAATATTTAGTCTTGATTTGTTTAATTATAACTACTTTTGTTAGTCATGATTAATTTTTTGTTACTTTTTTAATAACGACGAACATTTTATTTATTTAAACAATAACTATTACAAACATTTTTAAAACATAAATGATACTAAACATTACAACTAAAACTAAAAAAACAAAGTCCGTCGTTTTAATCCGGCGTTCTACAACGATTAAGCGTTGTCACCGGTGGTAGATACTTGGGTTGTAGAGCCGGACGACTCTCCCACTTCCGCTTTTTTAGCATCCAAACTTCTTTTCTCTCGACAATACTTATCTGTATGTTTTCGTAATGTCGAGTTGGACCCTGCTTTAAGAAACTTCGAGCAATATTTGCAACGAGCCATCTCCTGTGAGTCGGTCATGAGACACAAATCGTAATGAACCCAAATATCGGGGCATCTTGTTGTTTCGATCACCATAACAACGTCGTCATTAGTTGTCATTTGTTGTCGGTTTAAGCTTAATTGTGTTTTGGAGTGTGTTTATAGTTTTGGAAGTGGTTTAACAAGTACACATCCATACCTTGCTATTTATAGAATGAAAATAAGCTAAATATAGTAAAAAAAAAAACCGGTTCCAACGGTCAAAAACGGCTATATAGCCGTTGGAACCGGTTTGTAACGGCTAGAATATTTGAATTTTAAAAAAACCGGTGGAATCAGTTTTTACGTAATAACCGGTCCCGGTTCCTACCCTACCCGGTTCCTAAAAGTTAGCATTTCTGGGCATCGGTTCGGGTCGGGAACCGAACCGTTTCTGACCCGAACCGGTTCCTGACTAGAACCGGTGCCATTTCCTACCCGGTGTGAAAAAAACCAGTTCCGAACCGGTTCGGGTTTTCCAAGTGAACCAGATTTGTGCACGTCTATGTACACATAAGTTTAGCAAGAACAACAAATTCATGTAACGTGTAATACGCTCTAACCCATGTCAAAGGTCAACCAAAAACCCAACCACGTGATTTCGACATTCCAAAAGTCTTACCAATGCACATCAAAGTTTCTAACCCAACCATTTAACTTTGACCTCTCAATAGCCTTAGCAATGTCCATCTAACCATCATTAACTTGATAATCCCTTTTGTTAACTCTTCAATCCTACATAATATACCATTCAATCTTAGATTCAAAAATGCAACACAAGTTTAATAATCTTTGCTCAAGAATAAGCCAAGCCATAGATAGATCAACACTAACTAGATACAAATGACCATAACCTAGTAAACAAATAATCCATAAACTAACACCAAAACATTGTGTACAATTACATACAACAATATGTTACAACACAATCCAACACTAACTCAAATCAATCAAATTCACTTCCGACCAGATCCCGCTACTGTGGTCGCTTGGAATAAATCATCAATCCGAGCCTCGACATCTTCAACACTAAACTTAACATGTTTATCCGCATACTTCCCGATATCTTGAACACTATGAAACCTCCCAAGAAAGTTCCTATAAGCCGGAAGCAAAGTACCCGCAACCGAAACCTTCAACTCTTCCCTCAATTGTTCATCAAACACAACCCATGTAGATTGAGTTCTACAAATCTCGACAAACTGCGAATTGAAAAGCTTAAGCTTTTCCTTCAATACTTTCGAAGCAAGATTCAAATTCGAAGACAGGTTACTGTTGTCAAGCTTCAAAGTATTAAGAATCTTATGCCATGATGCCCTTTGATAATTTGCATGATGTTGTCTCACTTTCGATTTCTCTACTCGAACCCAATCGTCTCCGAGAAGAGAACCGAGCTCATCGTCTTTAACCTTTTGCACAATGTACCTCCCATTGTTCATCATGAACACCGACGCTAACGCAGGGTCTCGATACGCCTTCGATTTCGACTCCAAATTGCTCTCGAGAACTTCCATTATCCACACAAGTTGAACCGACAATGACGACGACGTGTCAGCCCCTGACTGGTCAACATTATCATCAAGAACTTCTCTTAAAGTCGGTCTAGAACACGCTGCACGAAGGTAATTCATAACATAACGAGTGATCGGGTGAAGACCGCCACCAGGGACCGCAGCCTTAGCCGGATCACGTCGAATCAAGTTCTCTAACTCAACAAAAATGCCCCTAATCGATTCACCTAACCTATTGCAAACCGAAACCGCTTTATTCCTTATAAACAAACAATAATGCCCCGAAAACAATATATGAAACTCCGGTACCAACGCGTTCACCGCATCATACACATCAAGTATCTTAAACAACCGCTCAGGCGACCTACTCCCCATCGCAATTCCATTAGCAAAATTAAGCAGCTCCATAACCGAAACCCGACACGTGTCCATAAACGACAAATCCGCAGCCGCAGCCGCCGTGGCAGACGACGAACCGAAGACTAATTCACAAAGACGCTGCTCGCTCGGGTAAAACACTCTAACCGCCATATTAATTGTTTTAATCCACTTCTCAATCTCATCATCATTGTTTTGTAACCCTAACCCTAGAAACCCTAATCTCGAAACACTTTTGGCTATAAATTCTCTCCGGCAAGTACTGTAAGCTAACGAACACTCCTTCCAGTAACCGGCTGCAATCATCCGGTTCGATATATCGTGTAGGTTTTTCACCGTACCGGACGATAATGCATCAATCGTTATATTATAATCCGTCACAGGACGCGCCACCGGAACAATGACGTCAGCGTCCACGTCATCAAACCCGTCACCGGAATCTGAATCCGAATCTCCGTAACCACCGCCGTCGTGAACTCCGGTACCGGAATCTTCAATCAACCGTTTAAACTCCTCTTCGAGCCGAAACACACACCGCCGGATCAAATCCTCAGCTCGATCTAGACACGAGGTGACGTCAGCATCGTCGGATACAACACTCCACTCATGGATCACGGTAATCAGCTCGTCAACGGAAGCTAAAAACAACGAGGGGTTGCCAGAGTTTGACCAGATGGGATGGTCAACGGATAAGTATTTAAAAACCCTCCGGTCAATGGTTTTCAACGTCTGGTCAAGTGACGCCGCGCCGTCGAAGTCAAGGCTTCCGGTGAGTTTTTCTTTGAACCTGCCGTCGAAGTTGGAAAAGATTTGGAGGATGTCGTCGGTGACGGCGGTGTCGGTGTGGCCTAGGGTTTTGGCGATGTGACGGGCCACGGCGATGAGTTTGTCTTCGTTGGTTTCAGACATGATTTGATTGAGTATGGAATTGGGGTTGTGAGAGTGAGTGATTATATATATGTTTTAAGGCATGTAATTAATAATATAATCTGGGTTATGAATGATGTTAGAATTGGATTGAGATTTGTGTAGATTTAAAAATGAATTAGAAAATGTTAACGCGGTTGAAGAACAGTGAAGGGTGTGTGGGGGCTGGTTGGCGGCGGTGTGTGTGGGAAGGAGGGAGGAAGGAGACCAATTTGGAAACCTAATAAACAAATAATGATATACACTCCTAGTTTATGTCAAATTTTATTTTATTTTGTTTTACGGCTACTCGTACTTTAGGTTGGGGTGAGTAATAACCGTAACGTTAATTAAAATCGAAACTGAATTAAAAACTGATGAAATTGAACCGGAGTAACTGAAATAATTGAAATTAACCATACCGCACTGAACTTTTCATGTATTTTTATCTTCATTTCATGTACTAATATCTTAATTTCATATATTTATACTTTCAATTCATGTAGTTATATCTTCATTTCATGTATTTTTAAACAAAAATTTAGCTCATGTTGATATCGATTATTATCCGAAATTAACCGAACCGAACCGCGCGCACCCCTAGTTAGGGGTGTGCAAAGTCGCTTCGATTCGGTTTGAAATATTAGTTGATGATAAATATAATTGAAATATTCGGATAACTGTTGATTATGGGTCAGTTTCGGTTACTCGTTTTATGTAATTATATGTTTTTCTTTTTCCCTTTGTTTTAGTTAAGATTAGTTACGGTGTGTGAAGCTCATATGTGTAGTTTTGAAGCTATGCTGTAAATAGTTGCTGATATAAAGTTAAATGTTTGAAGTTAGATAAAGAGGTATAAAAGAATGTAGTGGAGTTATAAACTTTGGAAAACATAAACATACAATGTTCGTTTCAGTTCTGTTCGGTTTGTTAGAGTCGGTTAACGAAGACATTAAAAGTAACCATAATTGTCGGTTTTTTCGGGTTGTTAATTACGGCTAACGGGTTATTTCTTAGTTATGGTTCAGTTTTTGCTTACACCTATCACATGTTGTAATTGACAAAGCATTATTCAAGGTACGGGTACCGCTAGCCAAAAGCCCTTTGGTGTAACAATATGGATTAAGGTTTATTTTAGAAGTGTTTAGATTGTAGGAAATACTTACGAAAGTTATATGCCAGGTGTTTATATGATTATTTACAAGGAATACAATGGCATTAACAATTGTCGATTTTTAGACGCTTTTTAGAAGAGCATGACACAAAGGAAAGATGGAATAGTGATGTTCTTGTATAAGAACAACAAGACGCGAGTCTTGTGAGTGAAATAAAGAAATTGGTGGAGCATTTTGAAGTTTGTTTTTTCGTAAGAGGAGAAAAGCCCATGCGGGATGGGCATGTGATTATGTAGAGCCGGTTTTGAAGCCTCCTATTTGGGATGGTCTGTACAACTAAAATGGTTAACATGGAAATATGTGAAAACGTAAAGTGGGTTGAGATAATAATGTAAAACGAGTCAACTTTCTCGTGAGATACTCAAAATCAGCTCGTTAGAATATCAAAACAAGCTAGCATCTAAAGTGAAGCTGGTTTAGTAAACGTTTAAACAATCACAAACCCAAACCATTACATACAAAACTTAATTTGTCTCACGATCCGTTATATACAATGATTGTCTAGGTAGATCTACGCCATGAATCAAACATATTTATATATCGCCATTAACTTCTAACTCATTGTTCATTAAATTTTGATGTGTTGTTACTAGTATTCGACTAATCACATCAAATAATCATCTTGTTACGTTCGTCTAGGAATAAGTTTTATATTTATCTACTTGAAAAAAAAAGGTTGGAAGACGACTTTGACTATGTAAACCATATTAAGGTAGTGACATAAATATATTTTAATTAATTATAGTGTAAAATCAGATGTAACGTATTTATTTAAGTTGTGTACTAAGTTTATCTTGTAATAAACTTACATACTCGTAATTTAACATAAATAGTTTTACATAAAAGTAATAATAAATTGTTGATTAAAATTCAGCAAATTGTAGATCATTTGAATCACATCAAGCAACACCATATGTGGCATTGATAATGCTTAAGTTTTTTTCCTTGTCTATTGATTCAAACAAAATCCTCAATCCACTAAACATCTCAAGATACAACATGTAGGTTTCAGGTAATAATAGTGTGGTGTGGTCCATGTGACTTGCTTTGTATTTGTATACACCGTTTCAGCAAGTGTGGCCTGCGAAAACGATAATATGCATTTATTTTCCAAAAATCATGAAAGGGTCCGTTAATTTGATACCACATCTTCGTTTCATGCTTAGATCAATCCATTACGAGGTTTCACAAGTGTTGCCATTGATAAGCATTGGCTCCTAAATTCCCACCACCCGTCTTTCATGTCCGTACGGATAATGATAATGATATTTTTGTTTCTAAATAGAATGAGTCAATTAGAATAAGTTGATTTTACCATTGTGATTAGTTAGTTATGTTTATTTAATAAGTGTTTTATGTTGTACGATTATAGTTATAAATTTGTTATGTTAAAAGGTAAGTTTAAGAGTTTATTAAATGCATTAAACTTTTAGACAAATGATATAATATGTTTATGAATTTTATCTTATTCTCTATGTTCAATCAATAGAATCCGTCACAAACTACTCATGAAACTAAAATATTTTAAATATCGGAATTTATTTTATTTCTTTAATGCTAGCTTCATAAAGTTAAAGCACGACGGTGCCTTTAAGAAACAACGAGACAAAGCAGTCAAAATTGAAAATCCAATCAATAGAAAGCAATCACAAGCAACTTTATAGAAATACCAAATATATTTTTAATTCTAACATTTTGAAGGAACTTCAGTTTTTCACTTTTTTTATTATGCTTACGAAATTTGTAAGGCCCCGTTACCGGTAGCCCTACTTTCGTGTTGGATTTACTCATAAACGCAGTTCTAAATATCAGAGTTAATTAAAACATTCGCGGAATATAAAAGCTTTCATAAAACATTTCATAACAAAACACGTCTTGTCTTAAAACATCATTTTGTCTTTCAAAATAAACGAAACGTTAAACTTAAACGTCTTGAGTCTTCCGATGCCAGCCTCTTATTCAGTGCCACGTGTCTCCTCAAGCGAGCTGCCTCATCCTACTCACCTGCGTGCATACTAAAAGTCAGCTACGCTGAGTAAGTTCTAGTTAATCATACACTATACAATACACATAAACTTATATTCTTTCATTCATACTTTCATACTTTCATACTTTCTTTCGTATTAACTTACTTTCATATCTTACGTTATAAAGAGCATTACGCCCTACATTCCTCGAGTATTATTAGGGCTCGGTACCCTCCTTCCTCGAGTATTATTAGGGCTCGGTACCCTCCTTCCTCGAGTATTATTAGGGCTCGGTACCCTCTTTCCTCGAGTATTATTAGGGCTCGGTACCCTCTTTCCTCGAATATTAGTAGGGTTCGGTTCCCTAGTTCTCGAATATTAGTAGGGTTCGATTCCCTCTTCGTTACCATACAACCATACATCATACCTCGAGTATTATTAGGGCTCGGTACCCTCTTTCCTCGAATATTAGTAAGGTTCGGTTCCCTAGTTATCGAATATTAGTAGGGTTCGATTCCCTCTTCGTTACCATACAACCATACATCATACCTCGAGTATTATTAGGGCTCGGTACCCTTTTCGTAACCATACAACCATACAACCATCATTTCCTTCTTTTATTAACTTTATCACTTTCATACACATAAGCATACATATCATACTTATCTTATACATAGCGTTACAACCTGACAGTACGTGCAATATCCGAAGATCGTTCACGTACCATCAAGCAATCATTCATACATTTCACATTATCCACATAAGGCATACACTTATCTCTTAGGATAAGCGTATTAACAAACATATTGAGTATGCACACAGCCCTGAAAACATAGCACATAAATGGGGCTAGAAACTCACCTGAACACAGTTACGTTCACCGTTAATCGTAATCCCTTTCTTCAGTTGTGCACGGCTGACTGTATAACAAGTATACGTATCAATTAACTATCACTACTCATATCATCTTTCTAGTCTTAACTACTACCCACAACGAACGGGGGTCCGGGGGCAGCGCCCTTGGCAGCGGGGTCTAGGGGCGGCAGCCCCTAGCAGGGTCCAAGGGGCAGAGCCCCTGGCTGGGGTCGAGCTGCCAGGTCAGCTTGGAAAAATTTTATTTCCATTAACTGTCTTAACACATTTTTCATTAGGTTTTTAATTTATTTTCTAATCGAACTTGACTTTAGGCGAAGTTAAACCTTAGGCGAACTTAGCTTTAGGCGAAGTTAAACCTTAGGCGAACTTAGCTTTAGGCGAAGTTAAACCTTAGGCGAACTTAGCTTTAGGCGAAGTTATCAGTTAGACGAACTTGGCTTTAGTCGAAGTTACCAGCTAGGCGAACTTGGCCTTAGGCGAAGTTACCAGTTAGGCGAACTTGGCCGTAGGCGAAGTTAAGCTTTGAAGGCGAAGTTAAACTTTTGCAGGCGAAGTTAAGCTTTTGCAGGCGAAGTTGCCCAGTTCGCAGGCGAAGTTGCCCAGTTCAGCTACGGGTTTGGTTTTTATCAAGCATTTTGGCGATTTTTGTAACACCCCGACCAAAGGCGGATTATACATCGGGGCGCCACATATTGTTTCATTACTCGTGACACTATTGGGTGTCAATATTTAATAAATACATTCATTCGCGCACGCACAAGGTATACATAAGATAACATAATCATCATAAATCAATATATTATAAATCATAATATTCGAACAGCAATAACTTGTCTTGATACATTTTAATCTAGGTCCAAAATAAAGAAAACTTCCTAGGTTATCTCGAGCTCCAAAACAGCTACTGCAAACCTGAACATGTGTTAAAATAAAACGTCAAACACTTGCGTGTTGGTGAGAAATCAAGTTTAATAGTTAATACATAGATAACAATAAAATCTGCGCGCAACATGTGTATGTCTGGTTTTCAACAGGGGTGTAATCTGATCGGGACCAACTCTAAGATTCATAGACTGCCAGTGCTCACAATTGAGCTCACAAACAAGACAAACTGTGCATGTGTAAACAAAAGAGAAAATCATAAACGATAGTTCTCCCGTGTTCATCTAATGGCACCATGAGAACTGCGGAATAGACCGACAAGACGGTTAATGATCCACACATACAAATAAACAGCCAAGTCTACGTCCTCAACACATGGGATACTGCGCGACTAAAGTTCATAAACAGTTTAAGACTCTAAGTTTGTATGAACACATGAACATCCCAAAACATTAAAAATAAAAGGGATTAGGTACGAGATTACTCACTTGATAATCGGTGTGAAGATAGGTAAAGCAAGAACCAAACAAGCAAAGTTAACCTATAATTAAAGATTATTGTTTTAACGATTTGTTTTAATGTCTTGATTATAAGTTAGCATAATTAATAAGTAAATTATTATATAATATATATTACCGGAAAAGCAGGGTAGAACAGGGAGGAAGACGGAGGCAAAGAGAGGAGACGGCAGAGGACAGGGACGAGAGCAAGGAGAAGATTTAAATTAAGTGTTTGTGTGTGATGTGTTAGGAAAAATAATATTATTATTTATAGAGAAACCCTAGGAGACATGAATCCAGAAAAAGGGGAAAAGATTCCAAGACAAACAGAACAAGACAAAACAAAAGATAACAAAAGATATCAAAAGCAAGTTCAGAAAAGTAAAAGATATCAAAAGATATGGTAGCAGGGAAAAAGAGAAAAAGGCTGACAGGGAACAGTAAAGGCATGGGCGGTTCAGATAAAGGTACTGGTCAAGCATGGAAAAAGCAGATCTCCAAAAGATAATGTCAGTCACTTTTTCTGCCAACCAAGGGGTTGGTGCGCATGCTGCGCCGAAAGTAACTTTTCAGACAAGACAGGTTAGGTCAACAGCACAGAAGATAAGACATCACAAAAGCAAACGGCTAGATTAAACAGGAGAAAAGATTCAAGGGTTAAACGCGAGAAGGCATCGAGCGCGAAGGCAAAAGTGCGCGAGCTCGAAGGCAGACAGAACCAACCTTAACGCGTCGCGGGAAGAATTATATTTCTAAGCGCGCCGCAGGAAGAACTTCAATTCTAAGCGCTTCGCGAGAAGAACTATATTCCTTAGCGCGTCGCGGGAAGAACAGTATCCATAGCGCGCCGCGGGAAGAACTAAAATCCTTAGCGCGCTGCGGGGACAGTTCGTCTCGCGTATCGCAGTAACAGGTGGTCTTCACGCAGGCTTCCTTGTAAAGAGTCTGGCGCGTGGAGCTGCGCAGACAACCTTAGGCGGGAAGGAACAAAGGACAGAGGTTCAAGGCTTAAGGGCGGGACGGCGACAAGAGGGAAAAGAAGGCGGAAAGAGAGAAGAGGGACGGGACGGCGGGAAGGAAAATATATTATTATTAAAAGTAAAAATAAATATTAAATCATAAAAGAAAGAGATCGGATCAGAGAAAACGGGTACCTGGGTCGGGTCGGATCGGGGCAGATGTCACAGTCTCCCCTACTTTAAGAAATTTCGTCCCGAAATTTATCTCGAAGTAGGTTGCGCAGAGAACAGGTGCGGGTACTTGATCTTCATTTGATCTTCCCTTTCCCATGTAAACTCGGCTCCGCGCTTGGACTCCCATCGAACTTTAACAATAGGGATACGACTGCGCTTGGTTTGCTTTACCTCGCGATCCAAAATCTAAACAGGCTTCTCAACGAAATGCATGGATTCATCAACTTGAACTTCATCAAGTGGTATGTGAAGGTTCTCGTCAGCTAAACATTTCTTGAGATTGGATACATGGAACGTTGGATGCACATTACTGAGCGCGGGCGGCAGGTCAAGTCTGTAGGCAACTTTTCCTACACGCGCGAGAATCTTGAATGGACCAACATAACGAGGAGCAAGCTTACCCTTCTTCCCAAAGCGGACAACACCCTTCCAGGGCGACACTTTGAGGAGAACAAGATCACCAACTTGAAATTCGAGAGGCTTTCGCCTGCGATCTGCGTAACTCTTCTGTCGGCTTCTGGCAGTCAGCAGATGATCACGGATCTTGGCGATTTTATCGGTTGTCTCCTGAACAAGTTCGGGTCCTGTGATTTGAGTTTCTCCCACTTCGCTCCAACAAATCGGGGAGCGGCACTTACGACCGTAAAGTGCTTCAAATGGGGCCATACCGATACTGGAATGATAGCTGTTATTATAAGAGAACTCGATCAAAGGCAGGTGCGAATCCCAATTACCTCCAAAATCAAGAACACTAGATCGGAGCATATCCTCAAGAGTTTGAATAGTTCGCTCCGACTGTCCGTCAGTCTGAGGATGATATGTCGTACTCATGTCCAAGCGAGTTCCTAACGCAGATTGGAGAGATTTCCAAAAGCGGGATATAAAACGGCCATCGCGATCGGATATGATGCTCAAAGGAGTGCCATGGCGGCAGACAATTTCCTTGACATAAAGCTGCGCGAGTTGCTCAACACGGTAGTTTTCACGAATGGGCAGAAAGTGAGCAGACTTAGTCAAACGATCCACTATTACCCAAATGCTATCATGTTTGCTTGCTGTCAAAGGTAACTTGGTAATAAAGTCCATCGCTACACATTCCCATTTCCACGTAGGAATTTCTGGTTGTTCGAGCAAACCAGATGGGCGTTGGTGTTCAGCTTTTACTTTAGAACAAGTCAGGCATTTAGCTACGAACACAGCAATATCCTTTTTCATACCGGGCCACCAATAAGTAATGCGCAAATCCTTGTACATCTTATCAGCGCCGGGATGAATAGAATACCGAGATTTATGCGCTTCACTCAGGATATCAGCGCGAAGATTCTCATCAAAGGGAATCCAGATGCGATTGAGATAGCAGAGAATTCCACTCAGATTATGGACAAAATGCGCTTCCGCGCCACACGCTAACTCGGCGCGAAGGTTACCATTACTGATGGATGTGCGCTGCGCGTCGCGAATGCGTGATTCAAGATTGCTCTGAATCGGCGCAAAGTGAAGCTGCGTGCGTGGCAAGATACAGTTAAGCTGGCAGGGTTTGCGACTGAGCGCATCGGCTACCACATTAGCCTTACCAGGATGATACCGGATCTCACAATCGTAATCACTGATGAGTTCGTTCCATCGGCGTTGTCTCATGTTAAGTTCCTTCTGATCAAAGATATGCTGAAGGCTTTTATGGTCAGTGTAGAGGATACACTTAGTACCATAGAGGTAGTGTCTCCAGATCTTCAAGGCAAATACAACTGCACCAAGTTCGAGATCTTGAGTTGTATAATTCTTTTCATGAACCTTGAGTTGCCTTGATGCGTAAGCGATAACCTTGCCTCGTTGCATAAGAACACAACCGAGACCTTGGTTGGATGCATCGCAATACACGACAAAATCATCATTACCCTCAGGTAGCGCAAGAACAGGAGCTTCACACAACAAACGCTTGAGCGTCAGAAAGGCTTCTTCTTGCTTCGAGCCCCAAATATACGGTTTACCTTTGTGCGTTAGAGCTGTTAAAGGCAAAGCGATCTTCGAGAAGTTCGAAATGAAGCGCCGGTAATAACCAGCTAAGCCCAGAAAGGAACGGATTTCGGTAGGAGAAGATGGCGTCAACCAGTTCTTGATTGCTTCAATCTTGGATGGGTCGACATGAATACCCATCTTGTTTACAACATGGCCAAGAAACTGTACTTCATCCGACCAAAATTCACACTTGGAAAGCTTAGCATAGAGTTGCTCAGCTCTAAGCTTCTGCAACACCAACCGAAGATGTTGCTCATGCTCGGCCTTGGTCTTAGAATACACCAGAACATCATCGATAAACACGATCACAAAACGGTCCAAGAAAGGTCTACACACCCGATTCATTAGATCCATGAAAATGGCGGGTGCGTTGGTTAAACCGAAGGACATGACCAAGAATTCAAAATGGCCATAGCGGGTTCGAAAAGCAGTCTTCGGAACATCTTCATCGCGGATGCGCAACTGGTGATAGCCAGAGCGGAGATCAATCTTGGAGAAACAAGAGGCACCTTGGAGCTGATCAAAGAGGTCGTCAATACGCGGTAAGGGATACCGGTTCTTAATGGTGAGTTTGTTCAACTCGCGGTAATCGATACACATGCGAAACAAACCATCTTTCTTTTTAGCGAACAACACCGGAGCACCCCAGGGCGAAGAGCTAGGGCGAATGAATCCTTTAGCGGTCAACTCTTGAAGTTGGCTGGCCAATTCTTGCATCTCAGCGGGTGCAAGACGATAAGGAGATTTAGCTACGGGGGAAGCACCAGGGACAAGATCAACACGAAACTCGACTTCACGAGCGGGAGGGATACCAGGAAGATCATCAGGAAAAACTTCAGGGAAATCACGCACAACAGGGATATCGCGAAGCTTCTCTTCAGCAGGTTTGACCACATGGGCTAAGAATGCAACACACTTCTTCCGCATAAGCCTTTGGGCTTCGGCGCAAGACATAAGCTTAAGACCGCGGGAGGGTTTCTCGCCGTAGATATGAAGATCACCATTTTCTCGAGGTATGCGAATCATCTTCTTGGCGCAAATAACTTCGGCGCGATTCTTCGAAAGCCAGTCCATACCAATGATAATATCAAAACTTCCAAGAGGCATGGGGATGAGGTCGATTAGAAAATCGTTTTCATTAAGGTTAAGCGTACAATCCTTGATCACAGAGTTTATTAAAATAGTTTCACCATTAGCCAATTCAACTGAAAAATCTTCTTTTAAGTTATCGCGCGGTCGCGCAAGCTTCTGCTCAAAGGCGCGAGAGATAAAACTTCGATCGGCGCCAGTATCAAAAAGTATAGAAGCATAATTTCCGTTAAGTAAAAATGTACCATTAACTACGTCATTATTCGCTTGCGCTTGGTGCGCGGTTATATTAAAAGCTCGTCCACGCGTCACTTGGTTTGAAATCTGGTTCACTGGATTCGCTTGTGTAATCTGAACTTGTAGTCTCGGGCACGCGTTCCGGAAATGACTAGGATCACCGCAGTTGAAGCACGATCTGGGTCGTGGGTTTTGGTACGTTGGTTGTGGGTTCTGCGGGTAGACTGGTGGTGTTGGCGCAATTGGATTGGCGGGAAGGACTCTACAGTTTTCTGCAAGGTGGCCAGCGCGGCCACATCGGTTACATTGTCGACATGGGACTTGAGGTGGGTGGTGGAGTCTACAGGTTGGGCAAAAGGGGTGGTTTCCTGTGTAAGGTTTCTTAGTTGGCGGGGCAGAGAGTGCTGGATTGGTTAAGGCATAGTTGTGGACTACAGGAGGTGTTGGGTAGGCTGACAGTGGGGTAGGCGCGTAAACTGGAGGTTGGTAGATGGGTTGCTGGACAATGGGCGGGTTGGTAAGCGCATAGGCCTTGCGCCTGCGCTTGAGGTTGTTACGGTTTGAGGGTTCTGGTTTGGTTTCTGTTGGTTCAGGGGCAGTTTTGGTGGGTTTGGTCTTCTCAGCTCCCCGTAGGAACAAGGTTCCTGCTCTGACATGGTTGTCGCTGAGCACAGCGGCCAACTCAATAGCGTCAGGGAGGGTTACTGGGTTTCTGGCCCATACAGAATCTTGAATTTCCATGGGGAGACCTCCAAGGAATTTCTCGATGGCTCGGCGGGAAGGGGTAACAAGGTGAGGGACCAGTAAGCTTAGCTCGTGGAAGCGCGTCGCGTACTCGCGCGCTTCTCCACTGTATTGCTTCAGGTTCCAAAATTCTTCCTCCAGGCGCTTTACTTCGTTGGGAGGGCAGAATTCTCGCGTCAAGAGATCCTTAAATTCCTCCCAGAGTATGCTGGAAGCAGCTTCTGCGCCACGCGCATGGGCTACTCCATTCCACCATGTAAGCGCTCTGGATTCCAGGACACTGGAGGCATATAGGGTTCGTCTGTCATGAGGGCATTGGGTATGGAGGAAAGTGTTTTCAATCTTCTCGAGCCATTGGAGCATCACGGTGGCTCCTTCAAGACCTGTGAACTTTGGAGGGTTACCCGCATTGAAGGATTTAATGTTGTAACCGGAGGTGTTGGTATTGTTTTGGCTCAAAGCTTGGGCTATTGCGGTGGCCATTTCCTGGGAACGTTGCAGCGATCGCCTGCGCGCGGCTTCTTTCTTCCTAAGATGGCGAGCTGATAGTGGAGGCATTCTATAAAAGCTTTAATTTTTTGTTAATATCTTGGTTTTATCGCAAAGTATAACTTTATAAAGCTTGGTTTCGCAGAGTTAGATACTATCAAAAGTTAAAGTAAAAGAAATGACTTTAAATGCAGACTTAATAAAGGTAACAAATCCGAATCGAGAATCGACAATTCATGTATCACCATGACCTTCCAAATTCTCAATTTAAAATGTACGAGCAAACGGGTATTGGAGATTGACGATTCATGTATCACCATGACTTTTCAATCCTCAATATAAAATATACAAGAAAATGAGTATTGGAGGTTGACAATTCATGTATCACCATGACTTTTCAAGTCTCCAACCTCGGAACATAATCGTAATTGAAAATTGAAAATCAACTATTCATGTATCACCATGACTTTTCGGATTTTCAATTCCAACAAACGAATATGTAAGTAAAATCAATAAAAATCGAAATATCGCGGAATAAAACATAAAATCATGTACTGCGTAGGCGCGAGCATATTCATAAATAACGAGTAATTAACAATAAGCGCGCAAACATGAGATTTCTCTCATGCGCGAGAAGGGACTCTTAGATATTCTAGGCCGTTACGTCTAACCACCTATCCTAAAGTCAACGAGCTCTGATACCAATCTGTAACACCCCGACCAAAGGCGGATTATACATCGGGGCGCCACATATTGTTTCATTACTCGTGACACTATTGGGTGTCAATATTTAATAAATACATTCATTCGCGCACGCACAAGGTATACATAAGATAACATAATCATCATAAATCAATATATTATAAATCATAATATTCGAACAGCAATAACTTGTCTTGATACATTTTAATCTAGGTCCAAAATAAAGAAAACTTCCTAGGTTATCTCGAGCTCCAAAACAGCTACTGCAAACCTGAACATGTGTTAAAATAAAACGTCAAACACTTGCGTGTTGGTGAGAAATCAAGTTTAATAGTTAATACATAGATAACAATAAAATCTGCGCGCAACATGTGTATGTCTGGTTTTCAACAGGGGTGTAATCTGATCGGGACCAACTCTAAGATTCATAGACTGCCAGTGCTCACAATTGAGCTCACAAACAAGACAAACTGTGCATGTGTAAACAAAAGAGAAAATCATAAACGATAGTTCTCCCGTGTTCATCTAATGGTACCATGAGAACTGCGGAATAGACCGACAAGACGGTTAATGATCCACACATACAAATAAACAGCCAAGTCTACGTCCTCAACACATGGGATACTGCGCGACTAAAGTTCATAAACAGTTTAAGACTCTAAGTTTGTATGAACACATGAACATCCCAAAACATTAAAAATAAAAGGGATTAGGTACGAGATTACTCACTTGATAATCGGTGTGAAGATAGGTAAAGCAAGAACCAAACAAGCAAAGTTAACCTATAATTAAAGATTATTGTTTTAACGATTTGTTTTAATGTCTTGATTATAAGTTAGCATAATTAATAAGTAATTTATTATATAATATATATTACCGGAAAAGCAGGGTAGAACAGGGAGGAAGACGGAGGCAAAGAGAGGAGACGGCAGAGGACAAGGACGAGAGCAAGGAGAAGATTTAAATTAAGTGTTTGTGTGTGATGTGTTAGGAAAAATAATATTATTATTTATAGAGAAACCCTAGGAGACATGAATCCAGAAAAAGGGGAAAAGATTCCAAGACAAACAGAACAAGACAAAACAAAAGATAACAAAAGATATCAAAAGCAAGTTCAGAAAAGTAAAAGATATCAAAAGATATGGTAGCAGGGAAAAAGAGAAAAAGGCTGACAGGGAACAGTAAAGGCATGGGCGGTTCAGATAAAGGTACTGGTCAAGCATGGAAAAAGCAGATCTCCAAAAGATAATGTCAGTCACTTTTTCTGCCAACCAAGGGGTTGGTGCGCATGCTGCGCCGAAAGTAACTTTTCAGACAAGACAGGTTAGGTCAACAGCACAGAAGATAAGACATCACAAAAGCAAACGGCTAGATTAAACAGGAGAAAAGATTCAAGGGTTAAACGCGAGAAGGCATCGAGCGCGAAGGCAAAAGTGCGCGAGCGCGAAGGCAGACAGAACCAACCTTAACGTGTCGCGGGAAGAATTATATTTCTAAGCGCGCCGCGGGAAGAACTTCAATTCTAAGCGCGTCGCGAGAAGAACTATATTCCTTAGCGCGTCGCGGGAAGAACAGTATCCATAGCGCGCCGCGGGAAGAACTAAAATCCTTAGCGCTCTGCGGGGACAGTTCGTCTCGCGTATCGCAGTAACAGGTGGTCTTCACGCAGGCTTCCTTGTAAAGAGTCTGGCGCGTGGAGCTGCGCAGACAACCTTAGGCGGGAAGGAACAAAGGACAGAGGTTCAAGGCTTAAGGGCGGGACGGCGACAAGAGGGAAAAGAAGGCGGAAAGAGAGAAGAGGGACGGGACGGCGGGAAGGAAAATATATTATTATTAAAAGTAAAATATAAGTAAAAATAAATATTAAATCATAAAAGAAAGAGATCGGATCAGAGAAAACGGGTACCTGGGTCGGGTCGGATCGGGGCAGATGTCACAATTTTAATACCCTTGTTATGGTTCGACATCACCCACTAACGTTCCCTAACCATTTTCGGTCGTATATATATCCCGTATATACTATAAAGCTTGGATCTTTAAGTAAAAACGTTCAATACTACGTAAACTTTAAAGGTCAAGAACATACCTTTAGCGCTCGTTCGATCTTGGTTAGCTTGTTTATGCACTCTAGATCTCGTGTAATAAGATCTAATACCAACTAACGTTTACTCCCTCTCGGGTCTTGCTCGTTTATGGTGTGTGTGTGTGTTTGGAGTGTGTAGAGATTATGATGGAAATGAAATGAGGGTTTAGGGTTTTAGCTTGGTTTAGGGGATATTTATATCCCTTAAAGCCCATGGACCTAAGGCCCATTCTCATTTAACCCATCTCAATTAATCTAAGTCCATGATCCGTTCTTTACTCGATATTAATTAATTAATAACGCGAAATCACTAAACGTAACTTTCTTTATTCAACATTATAAATTTTAGGATGTTACAAAATTATTTTGGTTTAGTAGTATCAATGATTTCATTATTTTTATTTATTTAGTTCTAATTTAAGATATTAGTTTATTATTATTTCAAAACATATGAAATCGAAAATTTAAAAGAAATTGTTAAAGACGTGAAAATGAAAGGAAAACACGAGGCATAAACAACTTAATTTACGGAGTTTTAAAACTCTAATCTCATAAGTTTTGACGGTTTTACAACATGCCGAATATGAAATTAAAATGGAAAAATGTGGTAACAAAACAACTTTAAATTCCGTATGAAACATTCAAAAACCTCCTTCAAATTCAAATCGCTCGCTAACTTTGTTATTTTAAAAATCAAAATTAATAAACGAAAACAAATTTAAGTCATGTACTAACCTCATACTTAAAAATCGAAGTAAAAGTTGTAGCAAAGCTCAGCAAAAGAAGTATAAATAACTAACATCAAGAATGGAAATGAAGCATGCTTAAAAAGGACAAAGATGAACAAGCTAAAGAATGAATCAAGCAAAGCATCTAATAAAGAGTATAACCACTACAGATTTGCAGAATGCTTTTGATATTGGCCATATTTGCTTCTTACTAGAATAATATTTTCGTCACTTGAGTTAAACGCCATTATTAATGTTTAACTTGAGATAACATGTTAAAATATTGAACGTTAACATATTTAGTAAATACATAAAGACATTGTTTTTATATTACTTTTTTCTATAGAATGAAGAACTGGCTCTAACATTTTAAATTAATATAGTTTAAAAAGAGTTGGTTAATTTTACAAGTATAATAATAATACAATAATATTTGAGGTGAATACTTTTTTAGAAAAAACAATAAAGTAGTAATTAAAAAAGTATAATTATCATATTTTATAAGGTAACATGACTTTTAGACAAAATGGTCACTTCCAAAGTTTGTTGGTTCTTTCATGTGTCTATTAGTGACAAGTGAGTCTTCCTATTCCCTCACTTGGTTGTTGGTTGGACTTATTTAGGTTAGGTACATTCTACTTCCTCTTTGCTTCTTTCTTTCATTTATTTTATAAATGTTTTTTTAATCTACGTACGGTCACACATCACCTTTGAAGAAGCAGGAAGTTCATCACCCGAAAACTTGAATCGTCTTCCTTTGCTTTTATACATGTGTAACCTAAGAAAACTAGAAAGTTGGTTCACGAGGTTGTCACCAACCTACCCGGTTCAAACAAGGTCAATTTATCATAGTTCATGAAACCAACAACCTTGTTGGTTCATGGTTTAACTGGTAAGTCTAATTTAATTTTCAAAATATTTATCAGGTGAATCACTACTAATTATGATATTAACTTTTATGTGTACACCAAAATGTTGTTTGCATTTTTCACTTAGATGATACAGTATTACTAAATACCACTCGATTGGTTCAATTTTTGCCAAAGTATATCTTATGGGGGTTCGCGGACGACCCTCTCTTTTCCACGTTCGCCCCTAGTCTGGTGGCTTTCTCCCTCCCTTCACGGACACCTTTGAGTTCCCACCTCACGCCTCACAAGCTCCATCCACGGGTGTTCGTTTCCATATATTTCACCCATCAATTTCTCCTTTGCATAAAGAGTAATGGAACTTTATTTATTTTTTAGCTAAAAGTGGTTATCGAAAGCATTCAATTTTGGAAGCAATTCCATTAGAAAAAAACATTTAATCATACTAGTATTTGCAAAGTTTTATTGCCTGATTAAGCCATTCTAGTTAGTAAGATTAAATAATTATTATTATAATTGTTAGGTGATTATCTGGGGAGCATTTGTATAATTGGATAGTTAAGTGTAAATATATTTATTTTAAAACGTTGTAGGAAATTGTTGGGAAAGTGGCTTATTGTAAAGTAAAACAATGCGCAACCAACCAAAGCTAATATGCAGCAAATTATAAGTTTTAGGTTGAAGGTCAATATCAATAAACCTCAAGTGTTACATATTAAAATTGTGTGGTGAAGAAAACTTTGAAAAGGTCACAAGATATTTCGACCGGTTTGATATATTTGATACCGTATAACGCGCTATCTCATAAGATTCTGAATGCAAGCCTCTCTCCTTGTGAGCTAACCTCGTATAAACCATTCATTTAATCATATATTTTAAGAAAATGGAGAAACTCGCAAAAAAATTCATATGAAGAACAAACTTATAAGAAAAGTCATGAAGAACATGGTCGCAAAGAGATAAAACATTAACATTTTGCAATTCGGAAGTTGAGCGCCTACTTGTCGATTTCCTTTGATGTGCAGTATCCACTTTTGACGAGGGAAGTTCGAGACTATGATTTTAACAAAAATATGATGACAATATTCCTTCCTTTTAAAGTGATTGTCAATAGGCAATAGCTTAAAATAAAGCTACTGACATATGTTTAAGATACATTACTTTACCCAAAATAGATATAACAGCGTGCAACCATCCAGTTGTGTATGTGTTTTTACAATCAATAATTATTTATGTTTGTAGTTGACCGGAAGACATAATACAAATGCTACAAAATTAACTCGGCATATAAATTCCTGGTTAAGGTTTTTAATTCTAATTTTACTCTAAAACTCAATATTCATTTTGAACCAAATACTACACAACCAAATTCTGACTTCTGTTTTAAATCAAATTTGAATATATGAAAATCGAACTCGCCTTGTCATTCAAATTATATAACATTTTTTTAAAGAAACATATATTTTTTAGGTATTTATTTATATTGTTTATTTATTTTTTTTTATTTTATAATTTGAGTAATTTTAAAACAACCAAATTCGATACGTTTTTAAATTTGAGTTAAACTTTTAAAAATGTTTAAACCTAATTCAAATAAGCCCAATAACTTGAATTAACGAACACCCCTAGGCCCTATATGTGATTCTTTTTAAACAGCCCAATACAAAACTGTTCAGTGCTTCAAAGTTCAAAGTCCAAAATCCCAAACAACGTCCAAATTGGAACGAGTCAAAAACTACCCTATAAAAAGATTAATTTTCAATATTCAATAGAGACAAAATCAGATCTCACATCGTTAAAAGATTAAGATGTTAAATTATAGTCTCATTGCCTTTCAAAGGCCATTTGAAGGTCAGGACGTCAAATTATATTCCTTATACTTTTCAAACAATCGTTTGAAGATCCTTCGAAAAGCAGTTTTCTCGGAGGGGCATTTTGGACATTTTGCCTCTCCAGAAAGCAAAAAACATTTTAAAGAAACAATCCCAAACATACACTAAGGACCCTTAGTAAATAAGCAGTTTTCTTAAATATGGTAATCATCAAATCATTGCATAACATGTATCCATATTTATTATCTAACTATACTAATAAAAGAAAATAATGAAGATGATGTGGCAATCCCATATTCATTCTTGGCCTAATATCTCTTCTCATTCATTTGACTTATACATGAGTTATGGAGTAAAACCATATTGACAAATGGGTTATAATTTCCTTTCCAATTCTCTAATTTCTCATTTAATTCTACCTAACAATCCATGGGTCATGGGTCAAGATAATTTTGACAAATGAGTTATAATTTCATTTTTAATTATCTAATTTATCATCTTATTTATTCTAACAGTTCATAGGTCATGGGACAAAACAATTTTGAGAAATGAGTTATAATTTTCATTCTAATTTTTTAATTTTTTATCTCATTCATCATAGTTATCCACGGGTAATTGGTCAAAACAATTTATGCAAATATTGTATATATAAAATCGATTTTGTTAATTTGAGATTCTAAACTTCTTATTGTTTGTACTATATATTTTATTTTTACATTTAATTTTGTTCATTTCTTTCAAATAATGGATCTTTTTATTTTTATTATTTGACAAATCCCGTGTAATACACGGGTTCAAAAGCTAGTAACTAGATATACATAAAATATATGACGATGATATTAAAAACCAACTAGCATATGATGATGATATTAAAAACCAACTAGCTACAGTTGCAATTATCGCCACAGTTACACTTGCAAACGTTGTCACAACAATGCGGCACAGTATATCGGCAATAAAGCTTGTTGGTTTGTTGTCAATCCTTTTGTCAGTCAAACCACATTAACATAGGCTAACACTAAATTTCGTTAAAAAAGTTGTCAAGTTTGTATGAAATTGTAGTTGCATTTTTAGAGATATTTATTGTATTTTAAGTTTTAAACACTCAAACTCGCAATATATTGCATATTTATAACACATCTATCTCATTATCTTTGTGAAAAACTTGTTTTTTAGAACGAAATTTACTTTGAATTGTTTTTATTGTTTTTTATATGTGACTTAGTTGCGAGAGACGACAATGGATAGTAGAAAGATTTTAAAGTATTCATAAAAATAAAAGAATCTCAAGACGGTTGTGTCGATGATCGGTTATCAAAAAGAACAAGTTTAAACGACTCGTATGTTGTATGAGATAGAAGAGATATCTATCACAGTTCAAACTGCTTTCGGTTTTACATGCGATACGTGTTCCCACGTTAAAGATGAAAACAAGTTCAATATACAAGTTTAAAGACAAAAAAGGTAATAGTAGCAATTATAATTGAATTTTACATATTTTTAACGTAAATTCCAATGGGCCGCTGATTAGTTTTGGGCTTGATTATAATGAATTAAAGATTTTGAAGGGCTGGGCGCTGGCAATTGGAGTCAGGAGATCTTTGTCTTTTTGGTTTAGTAAGTTATATATTATCCAAGATGGTTACTTCAAAATATATAAACAAAGAAAATATGAAGCTTTAGTCTAAAAAAAAATAAACTTTTACGACTTTTGTATTTTTGCAAACTTCAAATATTCATTTCAATGATGTAAAGCTTTACACAACGTATGTGTTCTTAAACTTGCACGTCCACGGAATGCAAAAGGTTAGTGTTGGGGCTACACTTCACTAAGTAGTCACATGCCAATATTCGCAACGATAATACCCCACCTCATTCTTCCCACAAATACGTATAGTTCGTTGCCACATCAAATGTTTACCTATATTTTTCACAAACTCATTTTACCCCAAACGTTACCATACACATTCTTGACACAAACACTCCATTATATCCACAAACAAAACTTTTTTTTTCTAATAAAGAGGTCCACCATACCGATATTTGAGGCATACTTAATGACGTGCGACTAGCTTGTGAAATGTAGCCTAGAGAATGACCTTTTACATTCCTTACACAAATAGGGTTGCCACAGTGTACGTGTATGTTTAAGAATACCCGCGTTGTGGTAATTGCTGATGTGTCCGTCCTAGTTGTCAAAATCAGCTGACATGAGCATCTCTTGAGCAAAATCGGGACCGGTACCGATTGATATCGGTACCATACCGGTACCGGTACCGATTTGGTACCGTCGGTACCAAAGTTTTAAGTTTCGGGATCGGTACGGTACCGGTACCGGTATTTCCCGATTTTTTACCTCCGGTACCGGTATAATCCCGTACCGGTACCAAACCGAATATTTCGGTACCGGTACCAAGAATTAGGGATTTTCGGGATCAGGATCGGGTTTTCGGGATCGGGACCGGTCGGTACCGGTCCGGTACCATGCTCATCCCTATGAGCATCCTACGCTGACCGACTGTGTATTATTACTAATAGTTTATACTTAAAACATTTTACAAACATAAATTCCCAATTATACACCACCATAAATCCCCAAATTCTCTCAACTCAATAACCTTAACTACACCTTCCAGTCGACTGAAAGACGAACAAGCAACAAGCCTTAATCTTTAACAATGGATAATCAAATACGGGTTTCCTTCCACACTAATGTAGCCTTTGATGTTTGGTAAGTTGTCGGAACTAGTCATCGACACGATTCAACAAATCGCCGAATTTGAACCACCACTCACAGGCTTCAAAAGAACCCTGAAGTCGATCGAACCATCATTCGTTGATATTGACCAACTCTCGAATCATCCTATTGAAGAGAGGACAATGCTCCGCGGCTTGTTAGACGATGGGATGAAGCTCGTTGAAGAGTGCTCTAGCATTGATTCAATTAGGGCTTGACGACTGCTCTGCGGCTTTTAGTGTGATTAAGGCTTGAGATTGAAATTGATTCAATTAGGGCTTGACTATAATTTGGGGATTTTGAAGTAATCAAACGTTGGGATAGATTTGGGGATTAAGTATAATACACAACCGGTCTACATAGGATGCCCATGTCAGCTGATTTTGACAACTAGAACGGACACATCAGCTTTTACCTAACGGAGTTAGTACCCCGTTAATCGCGGACTGGTGGAATCAACGTATGTGAAAGTTGGGACCGTTGTCAACCAAAATGATAGTTGGGACCAGCGCCGACAAAAATGAAATAGTTGGGACCGATAAAAACCAATTTTCCTTATTATTATTATTATTTTGTGTGTGGATAAAGTGAGTTGTTTGTGAAAAAAACGTGTATAACAGTTTTGATGTAAAATGAGTTTGTGAGAAAAATAGATAAAAGACATGATATGACAGCTAACTAGACATTTTATAATAAGAAGAATATCGTGTTAACGACATAGCGTCACGGATAATCTAACTCATTTGATAAGTTTCATAACATTTTTTACCTTTTCCCATATCATTCCAAATTCCAAAATTAAAATCCATCATAAAAAATAACACTTTCTATTTTTCTTAGAACCAACCATACCGCGTGCTTCAAAAAACACGTCAAATCCTGATCCTCCGATCCACAATCAACGGCCAAGATCCACCGATCAATCTCCAAAAAGCAATACCCCATAACGTAACCACCAAATCCAAAACCCACCATATAAATACCCCTCTTCACCAGTCCAATTCTTTCAACGTCAAAAAACTTAATTACCCATTCTGACCAAATTACCCCCAACTCTTTCCACCAATTCCCAAAATGTCCTCCCAAAATATCCCCCTCTCAGACCCTCCATCCTCTACCACCACCACCACCACCACCAACGCCCTACAGGCGTACATCTCACGCCTAACCGAATCCACCCGACGCGCCTTCACGCGCCGCCGTCCATGGTACGAACTGGTAGATCGAACAGCTTTCTCCAAGCCGGAATCACTCACCGACGCCACATCTCGCATCCGTAAGAACTACAACTACTTCCGAGTCAACTACATAACCTTACTCACCGGCGTACTCGCCTTCTCGCTCTTATCGCATCCGTTCTCACTCCTCACAATCGTCTCACTCCTCGCCGCGTGGCTCTTCTTCTACCTCTTCCGGTCACCGGATCAGCCGGTGGTCATCGGCGGCCGTACGTTTTCCGATCGAGAGGTTTTAGGTATATTACTAGTTCTAACAGTCTTCGTTGTGTTTCTCACTAGCGTAGGCTCGTTGCTGATGTCAGCAACGTTGATTGGACTCGGTATCATCTGCGTTCACGGCGCGTTTAGAGATCCGGAGGATCTGTTTCTAGACGATCAGGAGATTCCTGGTACTGGACTGTTTTCGACGTTTAGTGGAGCTGCCACGTCAGCTGCCGTTGCTGACGTCATGGCGCGTGTTTGAACAGATGAGATTTGATTTTCATTCTCAGATGCAACCGTTATTGACTATTATTTCATCAATTTTATAGATATTGAGTTGAGATCCGTTTTGGTTGTTATAATTTTGTATGAGATCTGGTAGAATATGATATAATTCGGTTACGTTATGGTAGACTGTTGGATTTGTACAAGTATTATTTTGCTGTTATGAATGAACTCATAATTCGTCAATGAAGGCTATTATTCTATTGAGTTTCGTTTTGGTTGAATTAGATTGAGATCTGATAGAATTCAGTGTATTTCGGATACGTTGTGGTAGACTGTTGGATTTGTATTGTTTTACTGTTATGAACTCGTAATTTGTCAATGAAGTTTATTGAATTTACATATGCAATTTAATGTTCTTTTGTTATTCTTCATGATTATTATAAATTCAATCTCATTTTGCGAGACGTTTGAATGTTTGATCCAGTCGATTTAGTTATTAAGAGATTTGAGATTTAGACTGCTTTAGCTTTGGATCGCTTTAGATCTGTTAGAAGACAGTAGATGAAGTTGAAGATTTAGCATATCAGCATATGAACGAGCTTAAATATAAACAATCGAGAATAATTTAAATGATTAATTTATTTTTAGGAGATGCTACTATTAAGAGTTAGTGATAAAGTTTATTTCATTATTAGTATTATTAGGAATTAGAGTTGGAGAAAGAAACGAGCCTAGGTTAGTGTAAATACTAAATAGTGGTGTATGGTTCTTGTTTATGGTGTGGTTTTCGTTTTCTTAACAATATTGAATGGGTCATGGTGAGTTACCTCAGAATTATCGGTGTTGTTCGTGTTGCTTGATCTAGTTAAGTCCAACAGAAATAGCAATTAGAGAACTCATATCATAATAAGGTGTTGGTTAAACTAGTTTAGCACTTAGATTCAAAATGCTTGCATAACATTATGCAGTGATGAGATTGCATTGCGTGACACCATTCCATTATGTGAGTATTACATGATATGGCCTGACTGTGCAGTTGACGGCTATCTGAACAAATTGGACGTTCAGTGCAAGTTCAATTCTGGTTGAATAAATATGACACATCGATTTAGGCTCCTTTAGCAATGGGTTTGGGTATTTGAACAGTCAAATTAGACCATCGATTGAAATAAATCTAATCAGAGGTGATGATAACGAACATCTCCTACATGTGACGTGTCATATATTTTGGTGTGTAAAGTAGGTAGCTAGTTAAAAGTATTGTCTATAGAAAGTATATTTTTTATAACGAAAGTCTCGTACATGTGATGTGCGACCACACATTGTTTTTTGGGATTAAAACGCATCGGAGTAGGCGTTTGAAGCTGTAGCTTGCTTGTTTAAAATTTGCTTGTTTTATACTTTAAATGAACTGATCTTGAGCAGTTTAGGAGTGGTTTTCTCGTTCAAAACTCTACTGGGCATTCTGCGGTCAACGTTGATGGGTAAATTGTATGGCCCATCATATGAATAAGATAAAAGGGCAGAAGTTTTTGTACTAATTTGTTTTGAAAGCACAAAATGGATGATATAACACATTAACACACGAGTGACATGACCACTAAAGGAAACGATATGAACTTTTTATTAGTATGATGGCCAATAAGCTTTTTAAGATTAATGGCTTTAAAATCATAATTTTTGATTGTCGTTAGATTATTTAATGTAGTTTTGTTATTATTATTATCTTTTTTCTCCAAGGTAGGTTTTTGATGTGAATACGCTTAGCTTTTTATGGTTTAGTAATAGACAAAGCAAAGATAGAGATTGGAAGTCTTGGTGTAATATGTTCCATCTTGGAGATTGGGTGGTTTTCACGTGTGTTTTATAAAGTTCACCTTTCAAAAAAATAAAAATAAAAAACCGATCTAGTTTTGATGGTATGGTAGTTTTGGTTTAAAAGTTGTATTCAGTTAGTCAGGTTTGTTCAATCTTTTAAACATAAATCACTTAAACCGAGCTTTGGACATTTCACAAATATTATTCTGATATAGCTTAATCATTTTACATAAATTTGCTTTGATTGTTCTTCTAACATCTTAATTTGTTGTGCATAGCGCAAAATCGAATATATTGTTTATGAAAAAAACTTGTAAAATAAATTAATAACAATAACAATCCATTTTTGTAAAATTTTGAAACAGTTTTTTTTATAAAATGTTACAATGTTTATAATGAAAATAGCATATAAAGATAATATATTTAAAAGTTGATACAACAAATGAATCTAAATAACTTTTCCGAAAGATAGTCTCAATTCGTCAATGGTTTATACTCTAAAACGTTATCATGGGAGCAATGCTTTAACGGTATTTTGGTGACTTTTTTTCTACAAATTGTCGTGCTTGAGCTATGGGTTCTATCATAGTAGGTCTCAAGAGAATAGGTTTTCTCTTAAAGATTTTGGAATTGGTGGTGGGCCAGAAGGCCAGATAGATTACCGGCGTTGTTTGTGACGGGCTTATGTGACCTTTTGCCGATGGATAATGGATTATGTATGCACCATGGTTGTTAGGCTTTTGTTGGTTATTCCAAAAAAAAAAGACGAAATACTTTTTAGCGTTGATTTGGACATGTGGTTGCTTGTACATAGTGTTTTAAAAATCGGTTTAAACCAGCCGGTTGAACTAGTTAAATCGGATTTCATACAACATGCCGGCATTTTGAGTCCGATATATTTGTCCGGTTTGCTAGAACATCATACCGGTGGTTTTTTTTTCTAAAATACCGGTTTTACCGGCAAACCGGTTTTAAGTCCGAGAAATTTTTTATATTTGCGGCATATATTTTTTCAAAATTACTTTTAACCTTAACCCAACAATTGAAATTGCAACGTGTAAACTTTTGGACTATTTTTTTTTAAATTGAGTGCTTTTGTATTATTTTGTTAATATATATTAACATTTGGACTATTTTTTGTTATGGAATCATTAAATCATTTACTTTTGACTTATTTTTGAATTAAGTTGCATTTATAAGAAATTATAAGATAAACTATTTACCTGGTTGAACCTCTCAGTTTACCTGGGTTCAACCGGTTGTACTATTTTTTAGTTCAATCTGGTACAAGTCAAATGCGGTTTTCAAAACATTGCTTGTACCGTACATGTTTAACGCGCTTTTAAACAAGTTAAAATCATGCAAGTATTGTGTTGATAATGACCCGACCACAATTAGCTTGCCTTGCCTAAAAAGATATAAAATATTATTATCACACTTTATATTTTATATTTTTGTATTTACATAATACGGAGTAAATAATAACATTATTATATGTAAATGATAATAATGTTGATAATAGTATTGGTAATACAAATACCGCAAGATAGATAAGATAATTTAGTGTATTTACCAAATGCCGAAGAGAGGTACCGCATATTAGGAAAAAAGGGCCTGCCTTTGAAAAAAAATTGAAAATCATGATGCCACAGTTATTATAATTTCCTTTTTATTATTATATATAAATAAAAAAAAAGTTATCTCATATCAATTATAAGTAACTCAGGCGTTTGAATTATTTGTATGTTTATGTTCATATAAATCAATGTAATTTGCTTAAAATTATTAATACAAATGAACATAGTTTGAAATAAAAAGGACAAGTGAAAAGCAGTTTTATAAAAAGGACGATACTTATTTTTGTTGAATAAATAATTTAAAATATATGAAAATACAACATGTGTGAGGAATAAGAATATTGTACATCCCACACAAACGGTAGGGATAAAAACCATGATAGAAAGTTTAAGGGTATACATGTTTATATAAGGTAGTATGTGTTGATGGTTCACATGCATTGTGGTGAAATGGAGTTTATTCAAGATAATAACCAAGGTGGAAATGGCGGTGGTAACAATAGAGTGGTTGGTTTTGGGGATAATATAAGTAGTACCATCGGAGGACTAAGTAGCGGTAATGGCGGTTTGAGTGAATTACTTTGCGATAACATTGAACGAATTGGTGATTATGGTAGTTGTAGTAGCAATGGACTATTGGGATCGGAACCACCATGTCTAGTTACTAAGAGAATGGGAGAGAGGATAAACAATCATGGTGTACCCCCTTTCTTGATCAAACTATACTCGATTGTTGATGATAAATCAACAAGCTCCGTCATATCCTGGGGCTCGTCTGGCACCGCCTTTATTATTTTCAATAAAGAACAATTTACTACAACGATTATGCGTTGTTACTTTAAAACCAATCGTTTTGAAAGCTTCTTTAATCAACTCAATAATTATGTGAGAACATGTTTTCCTCTTCATATATATTTTTAACGATTCTGTATATTTTTATTTAGATTTTGGTTGTATTTAATTGTATAAATTTAATTTCATTAGGGTTTCAAGAGGAAGACATGGAAACATCAATTGGAGTTTGAGCATGAACAATTCCAAGAAGGAAAAGTTCATTGGTTAAAAAACATCAAAAGGAAAAAACAACAGCCTGCTGTTATTAACAACCATGAAAACAAACTCAAAGCTACTTTTGTTAAAGTTAGACATGAGCAAAAACAATCTAGGAACAAAATACTACATTTCAAATATGATATAGAACAAACTTTATTGGAGGTCCAAACTATCACTAAAGCCATGATCAACAAGCTTCTATCCACATTTTCTAAGACGATTGGGCGAAAAAGAACTTTTCTTGATATGGACCAAAATACTAACTTTGTCGATACTGAAAAGGATTTTCACTCAACGAGTGATCAATGTG